>NW_026701184.1:0-145834 GCF_030435755.1 Ochotona princeps | reverse complement strand
TGCCTAACTCTAAACCTAACCCTAAACCCTAACCGTAACCCCTAAACCCTAACCCTAACCCCTAACCCTAACCCTAACCCCTAACCCCTAACCCTGACTCCTAACCCTAACCCCTAACCCCTAACCCCTGACCCTGACTCCTAACCCCAACCCCTAATCCTAACACTAACCCCTAAACCCGAACCCTAACCTAACCCCTAACCCTAACCCTAACCACTAACCCTAACCCTGACTCCTAACCCTAACCCCCTAACCCTAACCCCTAACCCTAACCCCTAACCCTAACCCCTAACCCTGACCCCTAACCCCTAACCCTAACCCCTAACCCCTAACCCCTAACCCTAACCCTAACCCCTAACCCTGACTCCTAACCCCAACCCCTAACCCTAAACCCTAACCCTAACCCCTGACCCTCACCCCTAACCCCTAACCCTAACCCCTAAACCCTAACCCTAACCCTAACCCTAACCCCTAACCCTGACTCCTAACCCTAACCCTGACTCCTAACCCCAACCCCTAACCCTAAACCCTAACCCTAACCCCTAACCCTGACTCCTAACCCTAACCCCTAACCCTAACCCCTGACCCTGACTCCTAACCGCAACCCCTAATCCTAACACTAACCCCTAAACCCGAACCCTAACCCTAACCCTAACCCCTAACCCTAACCCCTTACCCTAAGCCCAGCAGCTCCCCCCCACCCCTTTCCTGGATATCTTTTCGAGTCTGGGACGCGACACGGCACACCTGAGCAGCTTGGTGGTTTAGTGTTGGACTAATTCGCAAGCAGCCCGGGCGGGAAAAGGCTGTGGGCAGCATTGTACTGCCCCAGGTGGGGCCAGCAGAAGCAGGTCATTACTCAACGTTGAGCCCAGCTTCCCCTGGTGAAACGAGTGTTCCTTTCTTTCTGAAGCAATGGGAAAAAGAAATGCATAAGTCAATGAAAAACTGAAATTTAAGTTGAAACAATTTTTAGAAAGACTCCCCAACTATACAGAAAGAAAGAAAGAAAGAAAGAAAGAAAGAAAGAAAGAAAGAAAGAAAGAAAGAAAGAAAGAAAGAAGAAAAGAAAGACAAGGAAAGAAAGAAAGAAAGGAAGAAGAAAGAAAGAAAGAAAGAATTTTAAAAGAGAGAAACAACGTTGAACAAGTGCAGAGATGGATGGAATTCAGATTCCTTAGGAAGGATTCTGGCACTGTAGCCAAACGGGGAAAATCTGTGGAGGGGTGGGAGTTGGGGTGGTGGGGAAGAAAAGAAGAAAGTCAGTTAGCATTGAACATCTAAACGGGGTGGGAGGAGAAGCGGTGCAGAGATGGCAAGGAGTGGGGGGAGGGGTAGGGAAGGTCAGGTTTCAGAAGGCTGAGAGGATGCAGACAATCAATAGGTCAAGAGTGACACCTGCTGGCAAATAGCGTGTGTCAATTGCCGCCGGGCAGCTGGTCGACCACCGCCGAGAGACTGAGTGCAACTGGTCGACCTGAGCTGAGAGACCAAATGCAACTGGTCGACCTCCGCTGAGACCAAATGCAACTGGTCGACCTCCGCTGAGACCAAATGCAACTGGTCGACCTGAGCTGAGAGACTGAGTGCAACCAGGCAGCTGGTCGACTGCCTTCCTTGGAAAAGAAAGGGTTAGGGTGGGAGGGAGAGAGGGAGAAAGAGAGAAGGAGGGAGAGAGGGAGAGAGGGGCAGAGAGAGAGAGAGAATCTTCCACCACTTCACCAGTCAGTTCAGGACTTTGTCCCCAAAATGCAGGCCTAGAGAACTCAGAACGTTGGTGAACACAGCATTCCAGAGAGTATAGAATACTGGTCCTCGGTGCCACACAGCTCTGTTTAGCATACAAACAGGGTTTTCAACAGCTTTTGCCTCAAACCTGTGTGTGTGTGTGTGTGTGTGTGTAAAAACTGAACGTTTCTGACTTCATGTGCACAGAACCTCAACAAAACAACTAAACCAATGGGCATCGGAGTCCCATCTGGAGGTGTTCACATTGCATTTTGACAAGATACTGAGCCAAATCTCAGAGAGAGAAGTGAGGAGCAAAATCAATCAATAATGATAAATAGGTGGTAAGAAATCACGAATGTAAAACCGAATGATCTGTATTCTGGGAGTGAGTGAGTGGAATTTACCAACAGTGTCTGGTACACCTTTGTATCTGGATAGGCAATGATGGAGAGCAGTGGGGGTGGTGATGGTGGTGGAGGGTGGGGTGGAGAGATGTCATTTCCAGTGTTCTCCAACCTAAGGGAAACTTGTAGGGAAAGTAGCATGCTGCCTAACTCTAAACCTAACCCTAAACCCTAACCGTAACCCCTAAACCCTAACCCTAACCCCTAACCCTAACCCTAACCCCTAACCCCTAACCCTGACTCCTAACCCTAACCCCTAACCCCTAACCCCTGACCCTGACTCCTAACCCCAACCCCTAATCCTAACACTAACCCCTAAACCCGAACCCTAACCCTAACCCCTAACCCTAACCCTAACCACTAACCCTAACCCTGACTCCTAACCCTAACCCCTAACCCTAACCCCTAACCCTAACCCCTAACCCTAACCCCTAACCCTGACCCCTAACCCCTAACCCTAACCCCTAACCCCTAACCCCTAACCCTAACCCTAACCCCTAACCCTGACTCCTAACCCCAACCCCTAACCCTAAACCCTAACCCTAACCCCTGACCCTCACCCCTAACCCCTAACCCTAACCCCTAGACCCTAACCCTAACCCTAACCCTAACCCCTAACCCTGACTCCTAACCCCTAACCCTGACTCCTAACCCCAACCCCTAACCCTAAACCCTAACCCTAACCCCTAACCCTGACTCCTAACCCTAACCCCTAACCCTAACCCCTGACCCTGACTCCTAACCGCAACCCCTAATCCTAACACTAACCCCTAAACCCGAACCCTAACCCTAACCCTAACCCCTAACCCTAACCCCTTACCCTAAGCCCAGCAGCTCCCCCCCACCCCTTTCCTGGATATCTTTTCGAGTCTGGGACGCGACACGGCACACCTGAGCAGCTTGGTGGTTTAGTGTTGGACTAATTCGCAAGCAGCCCGGGCGGGAAAAGGCTGTGGGCAGCATTGTACTGCCCCAGGTGGGGCCAGCAGAAGCAGGTCATTACTCAACGTTGAGCCCAGCTTCCCCTGGTGAAACGAGTGTTCCTTTCTTTCTGAAGCAATGGGAAAAAGAAATGCATAAGTCAATGAAAAACTGAAATTTAAGTTGAAACAATTTTTAGAAAGACTCCCCAACTATACAGAAAGAAAGAAAGAAAGAAAGAAAGAAAGAAAGAAAGAAAGAAAGAAAGAAAGAAAGAAAGAAAGAAAAGGAAAGACAAGGAAAGAAAGAAAGAAAGGAAGAAAGAAAGAAAGAAAGAATTTTTAAAAGAGAGAAACAACGTTGAACAAGTGCAGAGATGGATGGAATTCAGATTCCTTAGGAAGGATTCTGGCACTGTAGCCAAACGGGGAAAATCTGTGGAGGGGTGGGAGTTGGGGTGGTGGGGAAGAAAAGAAGAAAGTCAGTTAGCATTGAACATCTAAACGGGGTGGGAGGAGAAGCGGTGCAGAGATGGCAAGGAGTGGGGGGAGGGGTAGGGAAGGTCAGGTTTCAGAAGGCTGAGAGGATGCAGACAATCAATAGGTCAAGAGTGACACCTGCTGGCAAATAGCGTGTGTCAATTGCCGCCGGGCAGCTGGTCGACCACCGCCGAGAGACTGAGTGCAACTGGTCGACCTGAGCTGAGAGACCAAATGCAACTGGTCGACCTCCGCTGAGACCAAATGCAACTGGTCGACCTCCGCTGAGACCAAATGCAACTGGTCGACCTCCGCTGAGACCAAATGCAACTGGTCGACCTGAGCTGAGAGACTGAGTGCAACCAGGCAGCTGGTCGACTGCCTTCCTTGGAAAAGAAAGGGTTAGGGTGGGAGGGAGAGAGGGAGAAAGAGAGAAGGAGGGAGAGAGGGAGAGAGGGGCAGAGAGAGAGAGAGAATCTTCCACCACTTCACCAGTCAGTTCAGGACTTTGTCCCCAAAATGCAGGCCTAGAGAACTCAGAACGTTGGTGAACACAGCATTCCAGAGAGTATAGAATACTGGTCCTCGGTGCCACACAGCTCTGTTTAGCATACAAACAGGGTTTTCAACAGCTTTTGCCTCAAACCTGTGTGTGTGTGTGTGTGTGTGTGTAAAAACTGAACGTTTCTGACTTCATGTGCACAGAACCTCAACAAAACAACTAAACCAATGGGCATCGGAGTCCCATCTGGAGGTGTTCACATTGCATTTTGACAAGATACTGAGCCAAATCTCAGAGAGAGAAGTGAGGAGCAAAATCAATCAATAATGATAAATAGGTGGTAAGAAATCACGAATGTAAAACCGAATGATCTGTATTCTGGGAGTGAGTGAGTGGAATTTACCAACAGTGTCTGGTACACCTTTGTATCTGGATAGGCAATGATGGAGAGCAGTGGGGGTGGTGATGGTGGTGGAGGGTGGGGTGGAGAGATGTCATTTCCAGTGTTCTCCAACCTAAGGGAAACTTGTAGGGAAAGTAGCATGCTGCCTAACTCTAAACCTAACCCTAAACCCTAACCGTAACCCCTAAACCCTAACCCTAACCCCTAACCCTAACCCTAACCCCTAACCCCTAACCCTGACTCCTAACCCTAACCCCTAACCCCTAACCCCTGACCCTGACTCCTAACCCCAACCCCTAATCCTAACACTAACCCCTAAACCCGAACCCTAACCCTAACCCCTAACCCTAACCCTAACCACTAACCCTAACCCTGACTCCTAACCCTAACCCCTAACCCTAACCCCTAACCCTAACCCCTAACCCTAACCCCTAACCCTGACCCCTAACCCCTAACCCTAACCCCTAACCCCTAACCCCTAACCCTAACCCTAACCCCTAACCCTGACTCCTAACCCCAACCCCTAACCCTAAACCCTAACCCTAACCCCTGACCCTCACCCCTAACCCCTAACCCTAACCCCTAGACCCTAACCCTAACCCTAACCCTAACCCCTAACCCTGACTCCTAACCCCTAACCCTGACTCCTAACCCCAACCCCTAACCCTAAACCCTAACCCTAACCCCTAACCCTGACTCCTAACCCTAACCCCTAACCCTAACCCCTGACCCTGACTCCTAACCGCAACCCCTAATCCTAACACTAACCCCTAAACCCGAACCCTAACCCTAACCCTAACCCCTAACCCTAACCCCTTACCCTAAGCCCAGCAGCTCCCCCCCACCCCTTTCCTGGATATCTTTTCGAGTCTGGGACGCGACACGGCACACCTGAGCAGCTTGGTGGTTTAGTGTTGGACTAATTCGCAAGCAGCCCGGGCGGGAAAAGGCTGTGGGCAGCATTGTACTGCCCCAGGTGGGGCCAGCAGAAGCAGGTCATTACTCAACGTTGAGCCCAGCTTCCCCTGGTGAAACGAGTGTTCCTTTCTTTCTGAAGCAATGGGAAAAAGAAATGCATAAGTCAATGAAAAACTGAAATTTAAGTTGAAACAATTTTTAGAAAGACTCCCCAACTATACAGAAAGAAAGAAAGAAAGAAAGAAAGAAAGAAAGAAAGAAAGAAAGAAAGAAAGAAAGAAAGAAAAGGAAAGACAAGGAAAGAAAGAAAGAAAGGAAGAAAGAAAGAAAGAAAGAATTTTTAAAAGAGAGAAACAACGTTGAACAAGTGCAGAGATGGATGGAATTCAGATTCCTTAGGAAGGATTCTGGCACTGTAGCCAAACGGGGAAAATCTGTGGAGGGGTGGGAGTTGGGGTGGTGGGGAAGAAAAGAAGAAAGTCAGTTAGCATTGAACATCTAAACGGGGTGGGAGGAGAAGCGGTGCAGAGATGGCAAGGAGTGGGGGGAGGGGTAGGGAAGGTCAGGTTTCAGAAGGCTGAGAGGATGCAGACAATCAATAGGTCAAGAGTGACACCTGCTGGCAAATAGCGTGTGTCAATTGCCGCCGGGCAGCTGGTCGACCACCGCCGAGAGACTGAGTGCAACTGGTCGACCTGAGCTGAGAGACCAAATGCAACTGGTCGACCTCCGCTGAGACCAAATGCAACTGGTCGACCTCCGCTGAGACCAAATGCAACTGGTCGACCTGAGCTGAGAGACTGAGTGCAACCAGGCAGCTGGTCGACTGCCTTCCTTGGAAAAGAAAGGGTTAGGGTGGGAGGGAGAGAGGGAGAAAGAGAGAAGGAGGGAGAGAGGGAGAGAGGGGCAGAGAGAGAGAGAGAATCTTCCACCACTTCACCAGTCAGTTCAGGACTTTGTCCCCAAAATGCAGGCCTAGAGAACTCAGAACGTTGGTGAACACAGCATTCCAGAGAGTATAGAATACTGGTCCTCGGTGCCACACAGCTCTGTTTAGCATACAAACAGGGTTTTCAACAGCTTTTGCCTCAAACCTGTGTGTGTGTGTGTGTGTGTGTGTAAAAACTGAACGTTTCTGACTTCATGTGCACAGAACCTCAACAAAACAACTAAACCAATGGGCATCGGAGTCCCATCTGGAGGTGTTCACATTGCATTTTGACAAGATACTGAGCCAAATCTCAGAGAGAGAAGTGAGGAGCAAAATCAATCAATAATGATAAATAGGTGGTAAGAAATCACGAATGTAAAACCGAATGATCTGTATTCTGGGAGTGAGTGAGTGGAATTTACCAACAGTGTCTGGTACACCTTTGTATCTGGATAGGCAATGATGGAGAGCAGTGGGGGTGGTGATGGTGGTGGAGGGTGGGGTGGAGAGATGTCATTTCCAGTGTTCTCCAACCTAAGGGAAACTTGTAGGGAAAGTAGCATGCTGCCTAACTCTAAACCTAACCCTAAACCCTAACCGTAACCCCTAAACCCTAACCCTAACCCCTAACCCTAACCCTAACCCCTAACCCCTAACCCTGACTCCTAACCCTAACCCCTAACCCCTAACCCCTGACCCTGACTCCTAACCCCAACCCCTAATCCTAACACTAACCCCTAAACCCGAACCCTAACCCTAACCCCTAACCCTAACCCTAACCACTAACCCTAACCCTGACTCCTAACCCTAACCCCTAACCCTAACCCCTAACCCTAACCCCTAACCCTAACCCCTAACCCTGACCCCTAACCCCTAACCCTAACCCCTAACCCCTAACCCCTAACCCTAACCCTAACCCCTAACCCTGACTCCTAACCCCAACCCCTAACCCTAAACCCTAACCCTAACCCCTGACCCTCACCCCTAACCCCTAACCCTAACCCCTAAACCCTAACCCTAACCCTAATCCTAACCCCTAACCCTGACTCCTAACCCCTAACCCTGACTCCTAACCCCAACCCCTAACCCTAAACCCTAACCCTAACCCCTAACCCTGACTCCTAACCCTAACCCCTAACCCTAACCCCTGACCCTGACTCCTAACCGCAACCCCTAATCCTAACACTAACCCCTAAACCCGAACCCTAACCCTAACCCTAACCCCTAACCCTAACCCCTTACCCTAAGCCCAGCAGCTCCCCCCCACCCCTTTCCTGGATATCTTTTCGAGTCTGGGACGCGACACGGCACACCTGAGCAGCTTGGTGGTTTAGTGTTGGACTAATTCGCAAGCAGCCCGGGCGGGAAAAGGCTGTGGGCAGCATTGTACTGCCCCAGGTGGGGCCAGCAGAAGCAGGTCATTACTCAACGTTGAGCCCAGCTTCCCCTGGTGAAACGAGTGTTCCTTTCTTTCTGAAGCAATGGGAAAAAGAAATGCATAAGTCAATGAAAAACTGAAATTTAAGTTGAAACAATTTTTAGAAAGACTCCCCAACTATACAGAAAGAAAGAAAGAAAGAAAGAAAGAAAGAAAGAAAGAAAGAAAGAAAGAAAGAAAGAAAGAAAGAAAGAAAAGGAAAGACAAGGAAAGAAAGAAAGAAAGGAAGAAAGAAAGAAAGAAAGAATTTTTAAAAGAGAGAAACAACGTTGAACAAGTGCAGAGATGGATGGAATTCAGATTCCTTAGGAAGGATTCTGGCACTGTAGCCAAACGGGGAAAATCTGTGGAGGGGTGGGAGTTGGGGTGGTGGGGAAGAAAAGAAGAAAGTCAGTTAGCATTGAACATCTAAACGGGGTGGGAGGAGAAGCGGTGCAGAGATGGCAAGGAGTGGGGGGAGGGGTAGGGAAGGTCAGGTTTCAGAAGGCTGAGAGGATGCAGACAATCAATAGGTCAAGAGTGACACCTGCTGGCAAATAGCGTGTGTCAATTGCCGCCGGGCAGCTGGTCGACCACCGCCGAGAGACTGAGTGCAACTGGTCGACCTGAGCTGAGAGACCAAATGCAACTGGTCGACCTCCGCTGAGACCAAATGCAACTGGTCGACCTCCGCTGAGACCAAATGCAACTGGTCGACCTGAGCTGAGAGACTGAGTGCAACCAGGCAGCTGGTCGACTGCCTTCCTTGGAAAAGAAAGGGTTAGGGTGGGAGGGAGAGAGGGAGAAAGAGAGAAGGAGGGAGAGAGGGAGAGAGGGGCAGAGAGAGAGAGAGAATCTTCCACCACTTCACCAGTCAGTTCAGGACTTTGTCCCCAAAATGCAGGCCTAGAGAACTCAGAACGTTGGTGAACACAGCATTCCAGAGAGTATAGAATACTGGTCCTCGGTGCCACACAGCTCTGTTTAGCATACAAACAGGGTTTTCAACAGCTTTTGCCTCAAACCTGTGTGTGTGTGTGTGTGTGTGTGTAAAAACTGAACGTTTCTGACTTCATGTGCACAGAACCTCAACAAAACAACTAAACCAATGGGCATCGGAGTCCCATCTGGAGGTGTTCACATTGCATTTTGACAAGATACTGAGCCAAATCTCAGAGAGAGAAGTGAGGAGCAAAATCAATCAATAATGATAAATAGGTGGTAAGAAATCACGAATGTAAAACCGAATGATCTGTATTCTGGGAGTGAGTGAGTGGAATTTACCAACAGTGTCTGGTACACCTTTGTATCTGGATAGGCAATGATGGAGAGCAGTGGGGGTGGTGATGGTGGTGGAGGGTGGGGTGGAGAGATGTCATTTCCAGTGTTCTCCAACCTAAGGGAAACTTGTAGGGAAAGTAGCATGCTGCCTAACTCTAAACCTAACCCTAAACCCTAACCGTAACCCCTAAACCCTAACCCTAACCCCTAACCCTAACCCTAACCCCTAACCCCTAACCCTGACTCCTAACCCTAACCCCTAACCCCTAACCCCTGACCCTGACTCCTAACCCCAACCCCTAATCCTAACACTAACCCCTAAACCCGAACCCTAACCCTAACCCCTAACCCTAACCCTAACCACTAACCCTAACCCTGACTCCTAACCCTAACCCCTAACCCTAACCCCTAACCCTAACCCCTAACCCTAACCCCTAACCCTGACCCCTAACCCTGACCCCTAACCCCTAACCCTAACCCCTAACCCCTAACCCCTAACCCTAACCCTAACCCCTAACCCTGACTCCTAACCCCAACCCCTAACCCTAAACCCTAACCCTAACCCCTGACCCTCACCCCTAACCCCTAACCCTAACCCCTAAACCCTAACCCTAACCCTAATCCTAACCCCTAACCCTGACTCCTAACCCCTAACCCTGACTCCTAACCCCAACCCCTAACCCTAAACCCTAACCCTAACCCCTAACCCTGACTCCTAACCCTAACCCCTAACCCTAACCCCTGACCCTGACTCCTAACCGCAACCCCTAATCCTAACACTAACCCCTAAACCCGAACCCTAACCCTAACCCTAACCCCTAACCCTAACCCCTTACCCTAAGCCCAGCAGCTCCCCCCCACCCCTTTCCTGGATATCTTTTCGAGTCTGGGACGCGACACGGCACACCTGAGCAGCTTGGTGGTTTAGTGTTGGACTAATTCGCAAGCAGCCCGGGCGGGAAAAGGCTGTGGGCAGCATTGTACTGCCCCAGGTGGGGCCAGCAGAAGCAGGTCATTACTCAACGTTGAGCCCAGCTTCCCCTGGTGAAACGAGTGTTCCTTTCTTTCTGAAGCAATGGGAAAAAGAAATGCATAAGTCAATGAAAAACTGAAATTTAAGTTGAAACAATTTTTAGAAAGACTCCCCAACTATACAGAAAGAAAGAAAGAAAGAAAGAAAGAAAGAAAGAAAGAAAGAAAGAAAAGGAAAGACAAGGAAAGAAAGAAAGAAAGGAAGAAAGAAAGAAAGAAAGAATTTTTAAAAGAGAGAAACAACGTTGAACAAGTGCAGAGATGGATGGAATTCAGATTCCTTAGGAAGGATTCTGGCACTGTAGCCAAACGGGGAAAATCTGTGGAGGGGTGGGAGTTGGGGTGGTGGGGAAGAAAAGAAGAAAGTCAGTTAGCATTGAACATCTAAACGGGGTGGGAGGAGAAGCGGTGCAGAGATGGCAAGGAGTGGGGGGAGGGGTAGGGAAGGTCAGGTTTCAGAAGGCTGAGAGGATGCAGACAATCAATAGGTCAAGAGTGACACCTGCTGGCAAATAGCGTGTGTCAATTGCCGCCGGGCAGCTGGTCGACCACCGCCGAGAGACTGAGTGCAACTGGTCGACCTGAGCTGAGAGACCAAATGCAACTGGTCGACCTCCGCTGAGACCAAATGCAACTGGTCGACCTCCGCTGAGACCAAATGCAACTGGTCGACCTGAGCTGAGAGACTGAGTGCAACCAGGCAGCTGGTCGACTGCCTTCCTTGGAAAAGAAAGGGTTAGGGTGGGAGGGAGAGAGGGAGAAAGAGAGAAGGAGGGAGAGAGGGAGAGAGGGGCAGAGAGAGAGAGAGAATCTTCCACCACTTCACCAGTCAGTTCAGGACTTTGTCCCCAAAATGCAGGCCTAGAGAACTCAGAACGTTGGTGAACACAGCATTCCAGAGAGTATAGAATACTGGTCCTCGGTGCCACACAGCTCTGTTTAGCATACAAACAGGGTTTTCAACAGCTTTTGCCTCAAACCTGTGTGTGTGTGTGTGTGTGTAAAAACTGAACGTTTCTGACTTCATGTGCACAGAACCTCAACAAAACAACTAAACCAATGGGCATCGGAGTCCCATCTGGAGGTGTTCACATTGCATTTTGACAAGATACTGAGCCAAATCTCAGAGAGAGAAGTGAGGAGCAAAATCAATCAATAATGATAAATAGGTGGTAAGAAATCACGAATGTAAAACCGAATGATCTGTATTCTGGGAGTGAGTGAGTGGAATTTACCAACAGTGTCTGGTACACCTTTGTATCTGGATAGGCAATGATGGAGAGCAGTGGGGGTGGTGATGGTGGTGGAGGGTGGGGTGGAGCGATGTCATTTCCAGTGTTCTCCAACCTAAGGGAAACTTGTAGGGAAAGTAGCATGCTGCCTAACTCTAAACCTAACCCTAAACCCTAACCGTAACCCCTAAACCCTAACCCTAACCCCTAACCCTAACCCTAACCCCTAACCCCTAACCCTGACTCCTAACCCTAACCCCTAACCCCTAACCCCTGACCCTGACTCCTAACCCCAACCCCTAATCCTAACACTAACCCCTAAACCCGAACCCTAACCCTAACCCCTAACCCTAACCCTAACCACTAACCCTAACCCTGACTCCTAACCCTAACCCCTAACCCTAACCCCTAACCCTAACCCCTAACCCTAACCCCTAACCCTGACCCCTAACCCCTAACCCTAACCCCTAACCCCTAACCCCTAACCCTAACCCTAACCCCTAACCCTGACTCCTAACCCCAACCCCTAACCCTAAACCCTAACCCTAACCCTCACCCCTAACCCCTAACCCTAACCCCTAAACCCTAACCCTAACCCTAACCCTAACCCCTAACCCTGACTCCTAACCCCTAACCCTGACTCCTAACCCCAACCCCTAACCCTAAACCCTAACCCTAACCCCTAACCCTGACTCCTAACCCTAACCCCTAACCCTAACCCCTGACCCTGACTCCTAACCGCAACCCCTAATCCTAACACTAACCCCTAAACCCGAACCCTAACCCTAACCCTAACCCCTAACCCTAACCCCTTACCCTAAGCCCAGCAGCTCCCCCCCACCCCTTTCCTGGATATCTTTTCGAGTCTGGGACGCGACACGGCACACCTGAGCAGCTTGGTGGTTTAGTGTTGGACTAATTCGCAAGCAGCCCGGGCGGGAAAAGGCTGTGGGCAGCATTGTACTGCCCCAGGTGGGGCCAGCAGAAGCAGGTCATTACTCAACGTTGAGCCCAGCTTCCCCTGGTGAAACGAGTGTTCCTTTCTTTCTGAAGCAATGGGAAAAAGAAATGCATAAGTCAATGAAAAACTGAAATTTAAGTTGAAACAATTTTTAGAAAGACTCCCCAACTATACAGAAAGAAAGAAAGAAAGAAAGAAAGAAAGAAAGAAAGAAAGAAAGAAAGAAAGAAAGAAAGAAAAGGAAAGACAAGGAAAGAAAGAAAGAAAGGAAGAAAGAAAGAAAGAAAGAATTTTTAAAAGAGAGAAACAACGTTGAACAAGTGCAGAGATGGATGGAATTCAGATTCCTTAGGAAGGATTCTGGCACTGTAGCCCAACGGGGAAAATCTGTGGAGGGGTGGGAGTTGGGGTGGTGGGGAAGAAAAGAAGAAAGTCAGTTAGCATTGAACATCTAAACGGGGTGGGAGGAGAAGCGGTGCAGAGATGGCAAGGAGTGGGGGGAGGGGTAGGGAAGGTCAGGTTTCAGAAGGCTGAGAGGATGCAGACAATCAATAGGTCAAGAGTGACACCTGCTGGCAAATAGCGTGTGTCAATTGCCGCCGGGCAGCTGGTCGACCACCGCCGAGAGACTGAGTGCAACTGGTCGACCTGAGCTGAGAGACCAAATGCAACTGGTCGACCTCCGCTGAGACCAAATGCAACTGGTCGACCTCCGCTGAGACCAAATGCAACTGGTCGACCTGAGCTGAGAGACTGAGTGCAACCAGGCAGCTGGTCGACTGCCTTCCTTGGAAAAGAAAGGGTTAGGGTGGGAGGGAGAGAGGGAGAAAGAGAGAAGGAGGGAGAGAGGGAGAGAGGGGCAGAGAGAGAGAGAGAATCTTCCACCACTTCACCAGTCAGTTCAGGACTTTGTCCCCAAAATGCAGGCCTAGAGAACTCAGAACGTTGGTGAACACAGCATTCCAGAGAGTATAGAATACTGGTCCTCGGTGCCACACAGCTCTGTTTAGCATACAAACAGGGTTTTCAACAGCTTTTGCCTCAAACCTGTGTGTGTGTGTGTGTGTGTGTGTAAAAACTGAACGTTTCTGACTTCATGTGCACAGAACCTCAACAAAACAACTAAACCAATGGGCATCGGAGTCCCATCTGGAGGTGTTCACATTGCATTTTGACAAGATACTGAGCCAAATCTCAGAGAGAGAAGTGAGGAGCAAAATCAATCAATAATGATAAATAGGTGGTAAGAAATCACGAATGTAAAACCGAATGATCTGTATTCTGGGAGTGAGTGAGTGGAATTTACCAACAGTGTCTGGTACACCTTTGTATCTGGATAGGCAATGATGGAGAGCAGTGGGGGTGGTGATGGTGGTGGAGGGTGGGGTGGAGAGATGTCATTTCCAGTGTTCTCCAACCTAAGGGAAACTTGTAGGGAAAGTAGCATGCTGCCTAACTCTAAACCTAACCCTAAACCCTAACCGTAACCCCTAAACCCTAACCCTAACCCCTAACCCTAACCCTAACCCCTAACCCCTAACCCTGACTCCTAACCCTAACCCCTAACCCCTAACCCCTGACCCTGACTCCTAACCCCAACCCCTAATCCTAACACTAACCCCTAAACCCGAACCCTAACCCTAACCCCTAACCCTAACCCTAACCACTAACCCTAACCCTGACTCCTAACCCTAACCCCTAACCCTAACCCCTAACCCTAACCCCTAACCCTAACCCCTAACCCTGACCCCTAACCCCTAACCCTAACCCCTAACCCCTAACCCCTAACCCTAACCCTAACCCCTAACCCTGACTCCTAACCCCAACCCCTAACCCTAAACCCTAACCCTAACCCCTGACCCTCACCCCTAACCCCTAACCCTAACCCCTAAACCCTAACCCTAACCCTAACCCTAACCCCTAACCCTGACTCCTAACCCCTAACCCTGACTCCTAACCCCAACCCCTAACCCTAAACCCTAACCCTAACCCCTAACCCTGACTCCTAACCCTAACCCCTAACCCTAACCCCTGACCCTGACTCCTAACCGCAACCCCTAATCCTAACACTAACCCCTAAACCCGAACCCTAACCCTAACCCTAACCCCTAACCCTAACCCCTTACCCTAAGCCCAGCAGCTCCCCCCCACCCCTTTCCTGGATATCTTTTCGAGTCTGGGACGCGACACGGCACACCTGAGCAGCTTGGTGGTTTAGTGTTGGACTAATTCGCAAGCAGCCCGGGCGGGAAAAGGCTGTGGGCAGCATTGTACTGCCCCAGGTGGGGCCAGCAGAAGCAGGTCATTACTCAACGTTGAGCCCAGCTTCCCCTGGTGAAACGAGTGTTCCTTTCTTTCTGAAGCAATGGGAAAAAGAAATGCATAAGTCAATGAAAAACTGAAATTTAAGTTGAAACAATTTTTAGAAAGACTCCCCAACTATACAGAAAGAAAGAAAGAAAGAAAGAAAGAAAGAAAGAAAGAAAGAAAGAAAGAAAGAAAAGGAAAGACAAGGAAAGAAAGAAAGAAAGGAAGAAAGAAAGAAAGAAAGAATTTTTAAAAGAGAGAAACAACGTTGAACAAGTGCAGAGATGGATGGAATTCAGATTCCTTAGGAAGGATTCTGGCACTGTAGCCAAACGGGGAAAATCTGTGGAGGGGTGGGAGTTGGGGTGGTGGGGAAGAAAAGAAGAAAGTCAGTTAGCATTGAACATCTAAACGGGGTGGGAGGAGAAGCGGTGCAGAGATGGCAAGGAGTGGGGGGAGGGGTAGGGAAGGTCAGGTTTCAGAAGGCTGAGAGGATGCAGACAATCAATAGGTCAAGAGTGACACCTGCTGGCAAATAGCGTGTGTCAATTGCCGCCGGGCAGCTGGTCGACCACCGCCGAGAGACTGAGTGCAACTGGTCGACCTGAGCTGAGAGACCAAATGCAACTGGTCGACCTCCGCTGAGACCAAATGCAACTGGTCGACCTCCGCTGAGACCAAATGCAACTGGTCGACCTCAGCTGAGAGACTGAGTGCAACCAGGCAGCTGGTCGACTGCCTTCCTTGGAAAAGAAAGGGTTAGGGTGGGAGGGAGAGAGGGAGAAAGAGAGAAGGAGGGAGAGAGGGAGAGAGGGGCAGAGAGAGAGAGAGAATCTTCCACCACTTCACCAGTCAGTTCAGGACTTTGTCCCCAAAATGCAGGCCTAGAGAACTCAGAACGTTGGTGAACACAGCATTCCAGAGAGTATAGAATACTGGTCCTCGGTGCCACACAGCTCTGTTTAGCATACAAACAGGGTTTTCAACAGCTTTTGCCTCAAACCTGTGTGTGTGTGTGTGTGTGTAAAAACTGAACGTTTCTGACTTCATGTGCACAGAACCTCAACAAAACAACTAAACCAATGGGCATCGGAGTCCCATCTGGAGGTGTTCACATTGCATTTTGACAAGATACTGAGCCAAATCTCAGAGAGAGAAGTGAGGAGCAAAATCAATCAATAATGATAAATAGGTGGTAAGAAATCACGAATGTAAAACCGAATGATCTGTATTCTGGGAGTGAGTGAGTGGAATTTACCAACACTGTCTGGTACACCTTTGTATCTGGATAGGCAATGATGGAGAGCAGTGGGGGTGGTGATGGTGGTGGAGGGTGGGGTGGAGCGATGTCATTTCCAGTGTTCTCCAACCTAAGGGAAACTTGTAGGGAAAGTAGCATGCTGCCTAACTCTAAACCTAACCCTAAACCCTAACCGTAACCCCTAAACCCTAACCCTAACCCCTAACCCTAACCCTAACCCCTAACCCCTAACCCTGACTCCTAACCCTAACCCCTAACCCCTAACCCCTGACCCTGACTCCTAACCCCAACCCCTAATCCTAACACTAACCCCTAAACCCGAACCCTAACCCTAACCCCTAACCCTAACCCTAACCACTAACCCTAACCCTGACTCCTAACCCTAACCCCTAACCCTAACCCCTAACCCTAACCCCTAACCCTAACCCCTAACCCTGACCCCTAACCCCTAACCCTAACCCCTAACCCCTAACCCCTAACCCTAACCCTAACCCCTAACCCTGACTCCTAACCCCAACCCCTAACCCTAAACCCTAACCCTAACCCCTGACCCTCACCCCTAACCCCTAACCCTAACCCCTAAACCCTAACCCTAACCCTAACCCTAACCCCTAACCCTGACTCCTAACCCCTAACCCTGACTCCTAACCCCAACCCCTAACCCTAAACCCTAACCCTAACCCCTAACCCTGACTCCTAACCCTAACCCCTAACCCTAACCCCTGACCCTGACTCCTAACCGCAACCCCTAATCCTAACACTAACCCCTAAACCCGAACCCTAACCCTAACCCTAACCCCTAACCCTAACCCCTTACCCTAAGCCCAGCAGCTCCCCCCCACCCCTTTCCTGGATATCTTTTCGAGTCTGGGACGCGACACGGCACACCTGAGCAGCTTGGTGGTTTAGTGTTGGACTAATTCGCAAGCAGCCCGGGCGGGAAAAGGCTGTGGGCAGCATTGTACTGCCCCAGGTGGGGCCAGCAGAAGCAGGTCATTACTCAACGTTGAGCCCAGCTTCCCCTGGTGAAACGAGTGTTCCTTTCTTTCTGAAGCAATGGGAAAAAGAAATGCATAAGTCAATGAAAAACTGAAATTTAAGTTGAAACAATTTTTAGAAAGACTCCCCAACTATACAGAAAGAAAGAAAGAAAGAAAGAAAGAAAGAAAGAAAGAAAGAAAGAAAGAAAGAAAGAAAGAAAGAAAGAAAGAAAAGGAAAGACAAGGAAAGAAAGAAAGAAAGGAAGAAAGAAAGAAAGAAAGAATTTTTAAAAGAGAGAAACAACGTTGAACAAGTGCAGAGATGGATGGAATTCAGATTCCTTAGGAAGGATTCTGGCACTGTAGCCCAACGGGGAAAATCTGTGGAGGGGTGGGAGTTGGGGTGGTGGGGAAGAAAAGAAGAAAGTCAGTTAGCATTGAACATCTAAACGGGGTGGGAGGAGAAGCGGTGCAGAGATGGCAAGGAGTGGGGGGAGGGGTAGGGAAGGTCAGGTTTCAGAAGGCTGAGAGGATGCAGACAATCAATAGGTCAAGAGTGACACCTGCTGGCAAATAGCGTGTGTCAATTGCCGCCGGGCAGCTGGTCGACCACCGCCGAGAGACTGAGTGCAACTGGTCGACCTGAGCTGAGAGACCAAATGCAACTGGTCGACCTCCGCTGAGACCAAATGCAACTGGTCGACCTCCGCTGAGACCAAATGCAACTGGTCGACCTCAGCTGAGAGACTGAGTGCAACCAGGCAGCTGGTCGACTGCCTTCCTTGGAAAAGAAAGGGTTAGGGTGGGAGGGAGAGAGGGAGAAAGAGAGAAGGAGGGAGAGAGGGAGAGAGGGGCAGAGAGAGAGAGAGAATCTTCCACCACTTCACCAGTCAGTTCAGGACTTTGTCCCCAAAATGCAGGCCTAGAGAACTCAGAACGTTGGTGAACACAGCATTCCAGAGAGTATAGAATACTGGTCCTCGGTGCCACACAGCTCTGTTTAGCATACAAACAGGGTTTTCAACAGCTTTTGCCTCAAACCTGTGTGTGTGTGTGTGTGTGTGTGTAAAAACTGAACGTTTCTGACTTCATGTGCACAGAACCTCAACAAAACAACTAAACCAATGGGCATCGGAGTCCCATCTGGAGGTGTTCACATTGCATTTTGACAAGATACTGAGCCAAATCTCAGAGAGAGAAGTGAGGAGCAAAATCAATCAATAATGATAAATAGGTGGTAAGAAATCACGAATGTAAAACCGAATGATCTGTATTCTGGGAGTGAGTGAGTGGAATTTACCAACAGTGTCTGGTACACCTTTGTATCTGGATAGGCAATGATGGAGAGCAGTGGGGGTGGTGATGGTGGTGGAGGGTGGGGTGGAGAGATGTCATTTCCAGTGTTCTCCAACCTAAGGGAAACTTGTAGGGAAAGTAGCATGCTGCCTAACTCTAAACCTAACCCTAAACCCTAACCGTAACCCCTAAACCCTAACCCTAACCCCTAACCCTAACCCTAACCCCTAACCCCTAACCCTGACTCCTAACCCTAACCCCTAACCCCTAACCCCTGACCCTGACTCCTAACCCCAACCCCTAATCCTAACACTAACCCCTAAACCCGAACCCTAACCCTAACCCCTAACCCTAACCCTAACCACTAACCCTAACCCTGACTCCTAACCCTAACCCCTAACCCTAACCCCTAACCCTAACCCCTAACCCTAACCCCTAACCCTGACCCCTAACCCCTAACCCTAACCCCTAACCCCTAACCCCTAACCCCTAACCCTAACCCTAACCCCTAACCCTGACTCCTAACCCCAACCCCTAACCCTAAACCCTAACCCTAACCCCTGACCCTCACCCCTAACCCCTAACCCTAACCCCTAAACCCTAACCCTAACCCTAACCCTAACCCCTAACCCTGACTCCTAACCCCTAACCCTGACTCCTAACCCCAACCCCTAACCCTAAACCCTAACCCTAACCCCTAACCCTGACTCCTAACCCTAACCCCTAACCCTAACCCCTGACCCTGACTCCTAACCGCAACCCCTAATCCTAACACTAACCCCTAAACCCGAACCCTAACCCTAACCCTAACCCCTAACCCTAACCCCTTACCCTAAGCCCAGCAGCTCCCCCCCACCCCTTTCCTGGATATCTTTTCGAGTCTGGGACGCGACACGGCACACCTGAGCAGCTTGGTGGTTTAGTGTTGGACTAATTCGCAAGCAGCCCGGGCGGGAAAAGGCTGTGGGCAGCATTGTACTGCCCCAGGTGGGGCCAGCAGAAGCAGGTCATTACTCAACGTTGAGCCCAGCTTCCCCTGGTGAAACGAGTGTTCCTTTCTTTCTGAAGCAATGGGAAAAAGAAATGCATAAGTCAATGAAAAACTGAAATTTAAGTTGAAACAATTTTTAGAAAGACTCCCCAACTATACAGAAAGAAAGAAAGAAAGAAAGAAAGAAAGAAAGAAAGAAAGAAAGAAAGAAAGAAAGAAAAGGAAAGACAAGGAAAGAAAGAAAGAAAGGAAGAAAGAAAGAAAGAAAGAATTTTTAAAAGAGAGAAACAACGTTGAACAAGTGCAGAGATGGATGGAATTCAGATTCCTTAGGAAGGATTCTGGCACTGTAGCCAAACGGGGAAAATGTGTGGAGGGGTGGGAGTTGGGGTGGTGGGGAAGAAAAGAAGAAAGTCAGTTAGCATTGAACATCTAAACGGGGTGGGAGGAGAAGCGGTGCAGAGATGGCAAGGAGTGGGGGGAGGGGTAGGGAAGGTCAGGTTTCAGAAGGCTGAGAGGATGCAGACAATCAATAGGTCAAGAGTGACACCTGCTGGCAAATAGCGTGTGTCAATTGCCGCCGGGCAGCTGGTCGACCACCGCCGAGAGACTGAGTGCAACTGGTCGACCTGAGCTGAGAGACCAAATGCAACTGGTCGACCTCCGCTGAGACCAAATGCAACTGGTCGACCTCCGCTGAGACCAAATGCAACTGGTCGACCTGAGCTGAGAGACTGAGTGCAACCAGGCAGCTGGTCGACTGCCTTCCTTGGAAAAGAAAGGGTTAGGGTGGGAGGGAGAGAGGGAGAAAGAGAGAAGGAGGGAGAGAGGGAGAGAGGGGCAGAGAGAGAGAGAGAATCTTCCACCACTTCACCAGTCAGTTCAGGACTTTGTCCCCAAAATGCAGGCCTAGAGAACTCAGAACGTTGGTGAACACAGCATTCCAGAGAGTATAGAATACTGGTCCTCGGTGCCACACAGCTCTGTTTAGCATACAAACAGGGTTTTCAACAGCTTTTGCCTCAAACCTGTGTGTGTGTGTGTGTGTGTGTGTAAAAACTGAACGTTTCTGACTTCATGTGCACAGAACCTCAACAAAACAACTAAACCAATGGGCATCGGAGTCCCATCTGGAGGTGTTCACATTGCATTTTGACAAGATACTGAGCCAAATCTCAGAGAGAGAAGTGAGGAGCAAAATCAATCAATAATGATAAATAGGTGGTAAGAAATCACGAATGTAAAACCGAATGATCTGTATTCTGGGAGTGAGTGAGTGGAATTTACCAACAGTGTCTGGTACACCTTTGTATCTGGATAGGCAATGATGGAGAGCAGTGGGGGTGGTGATGGTGGTGGAGGGTGGGGTGGAGAGATGTCATTTCCAGTGTTCTCCAACCTAAGGGAAACTTGTAGGGAAAGTAGCATGCTGCCTAACTCTAAACCTAACCCTAAACCCTAACCGTAACCCCTAAACCCTAACCCTAACCCCTAACCCTAACCCTAACCCCTAACCCCTAACCCTGACTCCTAACCCTAACCCCTAACCCCTAACCCCTGACCCTGACTCCTAACCCCAACCCCTAATCCTAACACTAACCCCTAAACCCGAACCCTAACCCTAACCCCTAACCCTAACCCTAACCACTAACCCTAACCCTGACTCCTAACCCTAACCCCTAACCCTAACCCCTAACCCTAACCCCTAACCCTAACCCCTAACCCTGACCCCTAACCCCTAACCCTAACCCCTAACCCCTAACCCCTAACCCTAACCCTAACCCCTAACCCTGACTCCTAACCCCAACCCCTAACCCTAAACCCTAACCCTAACCCCTGACCCTCACCCCTAACCCCTAACCCTAACCCCTAGACCCTAACCCTAACCCTAATCCTAACCCCTAACCCTGACTCCTAACCCCTAACCCTGACTCCTAACCCCAACCCCTAACCCTAAACCCTAACCCTAACCCCTAACCCTGACTCCTAACCCTAACCCCTAACCCTAACCCCTGACCCTGACTCCTAACCGCAACCCCTAATCCTAACACTAACCCCTAAACCCGAACCCTAACCCTAACCCTAACCCCTAACCCTAACCCCTTACCCTAAGCCCAGCAGCTCCCCCCCACCCCTTTCCTGGATATCTTTTCGAGTCTGGGACGCGACACGGCACACCTGAGCAGCTTGGTGGTTTAGTGTTGGACTAATTCGCAAGCAGCCCGGGCGGGAAAAGGCTGTGGGCAGCATTGTACTGCCCCAGGTGGGGCCAGCAGAAGCAGGTCATTACTCAACGTTGAGCCCAGCTTCCCCTGGTGAAACGAGTGTTCCTTTCTTTCTGAAGCAATGGGAAAAAGAAATGCATAAGTCAATGAAAAACTGAAATTTAAGTTGAAACAATTTTTAGAAAGACTCCCCAACTATACAGAAAGAAAGAAAGAAAGAAAGAAAGAAAGAAAGAAAGAAAGAAAGAAAGAAAGAAAGAAAGAAAAGGAAAGACAAGGAAAGAAAGAAAGAAAGGAAGAAAGAAAGAAAGAAAGAATTTTTAAAAGAGAGAAACAACGTTGAACAAGTGCAGAGATGGATGGAATTCAGATTCCTTAGGAAGGATTCTGGCACTGTAGCCAAACGGGGAAAATGTGTGGAGGGGTGGGAGTTGGGGTGGTGGGGAAGAAAAGAAGAAAGTCAGTTAGCATTGAACATCTAAACGGGGTGGGAGGAGAAGCGGTGCAGAGATGGCAAGGAGTGGGGGGAGGGGTAGGGAAGGTCAGGTTTCAGAAGGCTGAGAGGATGCAGACAATCAATAGGTCAAGAGTGACACCTGCTGGCAAATAGCGTGTGTCAATTGCCGCCGGGCAGCTGGTCGACCACCGCCGAGAGACTGAGTGCAACTGGTCGACCTGAGCTGAGAGACCAAATGCAACTGGTCGACCTCCGCTGAGACCAAATGCAACTGGTCGACCTCCGCTGAGACCAAATGCAACTGGTCGACCTGAGCTGAGAGACTGAGTGCAACCAGGCAGCTGGTCGACTGCCTTCCTTGGAAAAGAAAGGGTTAGGGTGGGAGGGAGAGAGGGAGAAAGAGAGAAGGAGGGAGAGAGGGAGAGAGGGGCAGAGAGAGAGAGAGAATCTTCCACCACTTCACCAGTCAGTTCAGGACTTTGTCCCCAAAATGCAGGCCTAGAGAACTCAGAACGTTGGTGAACACAGCATTCCAGAGAGTATAGAATACTGGTCCTCGGTGCCACACAGCTCTGTTTAGCATACAAACAGGGTTTTCAACAGCTTTTGCCTCAAACCTGTGTGTGTGTGTGTGTGTGTGTGTAAAAACTGAACGTTTCTGACTTCATGTGCACAGAACCTCAACAAAACAACTAAACCAATGGGCATCGGAGTCCCATCTGGAGGTGTTCACATTGCATTTTGACAAGATACTGAGCCAAATCTCAGAGAGAGAAGTGAGGAGCAAAATCAATCAATAATGATAAATAGGTGGTAAGAAATCACGAATGTAAAACCGAATGATCTGTATTCTGGGAGTGAGTGAGTGGAATTTACCAACAGTGTCTGGTACACCTTTGTATCTGGATAGGCAATGATGGAGAGCAGTGGGGGTGGTGATGGTGGTGGAGGGTGGGGTGGAGAGATGTCATTTCCAGTGTTCTCCAACCTAAGGGAAACTTGTAGGGAAAGTAGCATGCTGCCTAACTCTAAACCTAACCCTAAACCCTAACCGTAACCCCTAAACCCTAACCCTAACCCCTAACCCTAACCCTAACCCCTAACCCCTAACCCTGACTCCTAACCCTAACCCCTAACCCCTAACCCCTGACCCTGACTCCTAACCCCAACCCCTAATCCTAACACTAACCCCTAAACCCGAACCCTAACCCTAACCCCTAACCCTAACCCTAACCACTAACCCTAACCCTGACTCCTAACCCTAACCCCTAACCCTAACCCCTAACCCTAACCCCTAACCCTAACCCCTAACCCTGACCCCTAACCCCTAACCCTAACCCCTAACCCCTAACCCCTAACCCTAACCCTAACCCCTAACCCTGACTCCTAACCCCAACCCCTAACCCTAAACCCTAACCCTAACCCCTGACCCTCACCCCTAACCCCTAACCCTAACCCCTAGACCCTAACCCTAACCCTAACCCTAACCCTAACCCTGACTCCTAACCCCTAACCCTGACTCCTAACCCCAACCCCTAACCCTAAACCCTAACCCTAACCCCTAACCCTGACTCCTAACCCTAACCCCTAACCCTAACCCCTGACCCTGACTCCTAACCGCAACCCCTAATCCTAACACTAACCCCTAAACCCGAACCCTAACCCTAACCCTAACCCCTAACCCTAACCCCTTACCCTAAGCCCAGCAGCTCCCCCCCACCCCTTTCCTGGATATCTTTTCGAGTCTGGGACGCGACACGGCACACCTGAGCAGCTTGGTGGTTTAGTGTTGGACTAATTCGCAAGCAGCCCGGGCGGGAAAAGGCTGTGGGCAGCATTGTACTGCCCCAGGTGGGGCCAGCAGAAGCAGGTCATTACTCAACGTTGAGCCCAGCTTCCCCTGGTGAAACGAGTGTTCCTTTCTTTCTGAAGCAATGGGAAAAAGAAATGCATAAGTCAATGAAAAACTGAAATTTAAGTTGAAACAATTTTTAGAAAGACTCCCCAACTATACAGAAAGAAAGAAAGAAAGAAAGAAAGAAAGAAAGAAAGAAAGAAAGAAAGAAAGAAAGAAAGAAAAGGAAAGACAAGGAAAGAAAGAAAGAAAGGAAGAAAGAAAGAAAGAAAGAATTTTTAAAAGAGAGAAACAACGTTGAACAAGTGCAGAGATGGATGGAATTCAGATTCCTTAGGAAGGATTCTGGCACTGTAGCCCAACGGGGAAAATCTGTGGAGGGGTGGGAGTTGGGGTGGTGGGGAAGAAAAGAAGAAAGTCAGTTAGCATTGAACATCTAAACGGGGTGGGAGGAGAAGCGGTGCAGAGATGGCAAGGAGTGGGGGGAGGGGTAGGGAAGGTCAGGTTTCAGAAGGCTGAGAGGATGCAGACAATCAATAGGTCAAGAGTGACACCTGCTGGCAAATAGCGTGTGTCAATTGCCGCCGGGCAGCTGGTCGACCACCGCCGAGAGACTGAGTGCAACTGGTCGACCTGAGCTGAGAGACCAAATGCAACTGGTCGACCTCCGCTGAGACCAAATGCAACTGGTCGACCTCCGCTGAGACCAAATGCAACTGGTCGACCTCAGCTGAGAGACTGAGTGCAACCAGGCAGCTGGTCGACTGCCTTCCTTGGAAAAGAAAGGGTTAGGGTGGGAGGGAGAGAGGGAGAAAGAGAGAAGGAGGGAGAGAGGGAGAGAGGGGCAGAGAGAGAGAGAGAATCTTCCACCACTTCACCAGTCAGTTCAGGACTTTGTCCCCAAAATGCAGGCCTAGAGAACTCAGAACGTTGGTGAACACAGCATTCCAGAGAGTATAGAATACTGGTCCTCGGTGCCACACAGCTCTGTTTAGCATACAAACAGGGTTTTCAACAGCTTTTGCCTCAAACCTGTGTGTGTGTGTGTGTGTGTGTGTAAAAACTGAACGTTTCTGACTTCATGTGCACAGAACCTCAACAAAACAACTAAACCAATGGGCATCGGAGTCCCATCTGGAGGTGTTCACATTGCATTTTGACAAGATACTGAGCCAAATCTCAGAGAGAGAAGTGAGGAGCAAAATCAATCAATAATGATAAATAGGTGGTAAGAAATCACGAATGTAAAACCGAATGATCTGTATTCTGGGAGTGAGTGAGTGGAATTTACCAACAGTGTCTGGTACACCTTTGTATCTGGATAGGCAATGATGGAGAGCAGTGGGGGTGGTGATGGTGGTGGAGGGTGGGGTGGAGAGATGTCATTTCCAGTGTTCTCCAACCTAAGGGAAACTTGTAGGGAAAGTAGCATGCTGCCTAACTCTAAACCTAACCCTAAACCCTAACCGTAACCCCTAAACCCTAACCCTAACCCCTAACCCTAACCCTAACCCCTAACCCCTAACCCTGACTCCTAACCCTAACCCCTAACCCCTAACCCCTGACCCTGACTCCTAACCCCAACCCCTAATCCTAACACTAACCCCTAAACCCGAACCCTAACCCTAACCCCTAACCCTAACCCTAACCACTAACCCTAACCCTGACTCCTAACCCTAACCCCTAACCCTAACCCCTAACCCTAACCCCTAACCCTAACCCCTAACCCTGACCCCTAACCCCTAACCCTAACCCCTAACCCCTAACCCCTAACCCTAACCCTAACCCCTAACCCTGACTCCTAACCCCAACCCCTAACCCTAAACCCTAACCCTAACCCCTGACCCTAACCCCTAACCCTAACCCCTAACCCTAACCCCTAACCCTGACCCCTAACCCCTAACCCTAACCCCTAACCCCTAACCCCTAACCCTAACCCTAACCCCTAACCCTGACTCCTAACCCCAACCCCTAACCCTAAACCCTAACCCTAACCCCTAACCCTCACCCCTAACCCCTAACCCTAACCCCTAAACCCTAACCCTAACCCTAACCCTAACCCCTAACCCTGACTCCTAACCCCTAACCCTGACTCCTAACCCCAACCCCTAACCCTAAACCCTAACCCTAACCCCTAACCCTGACTCCTAACCCCAACCCCTAACCCTAAACCCTAACCCTAACCCCTAACCCTGACTCCTAACCCTAACCCCTAACCCTAACCCCTGACCCTGACTCCTAACCGCAACCCCTAATCCTAACACTAACCCCTAAACCCGAACCCGAACCCTAACCCTAACCCTAACCCCTAACCCTAACCCCTTACCCTAAGCCCAGCAGCTCCCCCCCACCCCTTTCCTGGATATCTTTTCGAGTCTGGGACGCGACACGGCACACCTGAGCAGCTTGGTGGTTTAGTGTTGGACTAATTCGCAAGCAGCCCGGGCGGGAAAAGGCTGTGGGCAGCATTGTACTGCCCCAGGTGGGGCCAGCAGAAGCAGGTCATTACTCAACGTTGAGCCCAGCTTCCCCTGGTGAAACGAGTGTTCCTTTCTTTCTGAAGCAATGGAAAAAGAAATGCATAAGTCAATGAAAAACTGAAATTTAAGTTGAAACAATTTTTAGAAAGACTCCCCAACTATACAGAAAGAAAGAAAGAAAGAAAGAAAGAAAGAAAGAAAGAAAGAAAGAAAGAAAAGAAAGAAAAGGAAAGACAAGGAAAGAAAGAAAGAAAGGAAGAAAGAAAGAAAGAAAGAATTTTTAAAAGAGAGAAACAACGTTGAACAAGTGCAGAGATGGATGGAATTCAGATTCCTTAGGAAGGATTCTGGCACTGTAGCCCAACGGGGAAAATCTGTGGAGGGGTGGGAGTTGGGGTGGTGGGGAAGAAAAGAAGAAAGTCAGTTAGCATTGAACATCTAAACGGGGTGGGAGGAGAAGCGGTGCAGAGATGGCAAGGAGTGGGGGGAGGGGTAGGGAAGGTCAGGTTTCAGAAGGCTGAGAGGATGCAGACAATCAATAGGTCAAGAGTGACACCTGCTGGCAAATAGCGTGTGTCAATTGCCGCCGGGCAGCTGGTCGACCACCGCCGAGAGACTGAGTGCAACTGGTCGACCTGAGCTGAGAGACCAAATGCAACTGGTCGACCTCCGCTGAGACCAAATGCAACTGGTCGACCTCCGCTGAGACCAAATGCAACTGGTCGACCTGAGCTGAGAGACTGAGTGCAACCAGGCAGCTGGTCGACTGCCTTCCTTGGAAAAGAAAGGGTTAGGGTGGGAGGGAGAGAGGGAGAAAGAGAGAAGGAGGGAGAGAGGGAGAGAGGGGCAGAGAGAGAGAGAGAATCTTCCACCACTTCACCAGTCAGTTCAGGACTTTGTCCCCAAAATGCAGGCCTAGAGAACTCAGAACGTTGGTGAACACAGCATTCCAGAGAGTATAGAATACTGGTCCTCGGTGCCACACAGCTCTGTTTAGCATACAAACAGGGTTTTCAACAGCTTTTGCCTCAAACCTGTGTGTGTGTGTGTGTGTGTGTGTGTAAAAACTGAACGTTTCTTCATGTGCACAGAACCTCAACAAAACAACTAAACCAATGGGCATCGGAGTCCCATCTGGAGGTGTTCACATTGCATTTTGACAAGATACTGAGCCAAATCTCAGAGAGAGAAGTGAGGAGCAAAATCAATCAATAATGATAAATAGGTGGTAAGAAATCACGAATGTAAAACCGAATGATCTGTATTCTGGGAGTGAGTGAGTGGAATTTACCAACAGTGTCTGGTACACCTTTGTATCTGGATAGGCAATGATGGAGAGCAGTGGGGGTGGTGATGGTGGTGGAGGGTGGGGTGGAGAGATGTCATTTCCAGTGTTCTCCAACCTAAGGGAAACTTGTAGGGAAAGTAGCATGCTGCCTAACTCTAAACCTAACCCTAAACCCTAACCGTAACCCCTAAACCCTAACCCTAACCCCTAACCCTAACCCTAACCCCTAACCCCTAACCCTGACTCCTAACCCTAACCCCTAACCCCTAACCCCTGACCCTGACTCCTAACCCCAACCCCTAATCCTAACACTAACCCCTAAACCCGAACCCTAACCCTAACCCCTAACCCTAACCCTAACCACTAACCCTAACCCTGACTCCTAACCCTAACCCCTAACCCTAACCCCTAACCCTAACCCCTAACCCTAACCCCTAACCCTGACCCCTAACCCCTAACCCTAACCCCTAACCCCTAACCCCTAACCCTAACCCTAACCCCTAACCCTGACTCCTAACCCCAACCCCTAACCCTAAACCCTAACCCTAACCCCTGACCCTCACCCCTAACCCCTAACCCTAACCCCTAAACCCTAACCCTAACCCTAACCCCTAACCCTGACTCCTAACCCCTAACCCTGACTCCTAACCCCAACCCCTAACCCTAAACCCTAACCCTAACCCCTAACCCTGACTCCTAACCCTAACCCCTAACCCTAACCCCTGACCCTGACTCCTAACCGCAACCCCTAATCCTAACACTAACCCCTAAACCCGAACCCTAACCCTAACCCTAACCCCTAACCCTAACCCCTTACCCTAAGCCCAGCAGCTCCCCCCCACCCCTTTCCTGGATATCTTTTCGAGTCTGGGACGCGACACGGCACACCTGAGCAGCTTGGTGGTTTAGTGTTGGACTAATTCGCAAGCAGCCCGGGCGGGAAAAGGCTGTGGGCAGCATTGTACTGCCCCAGGTGGGGCCAGCAGAAGCAGGTCATTACTCAACGTTGAGCCCAGCTTCCCCTGGTGAAACGAGTGTTCCTTTCTTTCTGAAGCAATGGGAAAAAGAAATGCATAAGTCAATGAAAAACTGAAATTTAAGTTGAAACAATTTTTAGAAAGACTCCCCAACTATACAGAAAGAAAGAAAGAAAGAAAGAAAGAAAGAAAGAAAGAAAGAAAGAAAAGGAAAGACAAGGAAAGAAAGAAAGAAAGGAAGAAAGAAAGAAAGAAAGAATTTTTAAAAGAGAGAAACAACGTTGAACAAGTGCAGAGATGGATGGAATTCAGATTCCTTAGGAAGGATTCTGGCACTGTAGCCAAACGGGGAAAATGTGTGGAGGGGTGGGAGTTGGGGTGGTGGGGAAGAAAAGAAGAAAGTCAGTTAGCATTGAACATCTAAACGGGGTGGGAGGAGAAGCGGTGCAGAGATGGCAAGGAGTGGGGGGAGGGGTAGGGAAGGTCAGGTTTCAGAAGGCTGAGAGGATGCAGACAATCAATAGGTCAAGAGTGACACCTGCTGGCAAATAGCGTGTGTCAATTGCCGCCGGGCAGCTGGTCGACCACCGCCGAGAGACTGAGTGCAACTGGTCGACCTGAGCTGAGAGACCAAATGCAACTGGTCGACCTCCGCTGAGACCAAATGCAACTGGTCGACCTCCGCTGAGACCAAATGCAACTGGTCGACCTCAGCTGAGAGACTGAGTGCAACCAGGCAGCTGGTCGACTGCCTTCCTTGGAAAAGAAAGGGTTAGGGTGGGAGGGAGAGAGGGAGAAAGAGAGAAGGAGGGAGAGAGGGAGAGAGGGGCAGAGAGAGAGAGAGAATCTTCCACCACTTCACCAGTCAGTTCAGGACTTTGTCCCCAAAATGCAGGCCTAGAGAACTCAGAACGTTGGTGAACACAGCATTCCAGAGAGTATAGAATACTGGTCCTCGGTGCCACACAGCTCTGTTTAGCATACAAACAGGGTTTTCAACAGCTTTTGCCTCAAACCTGTGTGTGTGTGTGTGTGTGTGTGTAAAAACTGAACGTTTCTGACTTCATGTGCACAGAACCTCAACAAAACAACTAAACCAATGGGCATCGGAGTCCCATCTGGAGGTGTTCACATTGCATTTTGACAAGATACTGAGCCAAATCTCAGAGAGAGAAGTGAGGAGCAAAATCAATCAATAATGATAAATAGGTGGTAAGAAATCACGAATGTAAAACCGAATGATCTGTATTCTGGGAGTGAGTGAGTGGAATTTACCAACAGTGTCTGGTACACCTTTGTATCTGGATAGGCAATGATGGAGAGCAGTGGGGGTGGTGATGGTGGTGGAGGGTGGGGTGGAGAGATGTCATTTCCAGTGTTCTCCAACCTAAGGGAAACTTGTAGGGAAAGTAGCATGCTGCCTAACTCTAAACCTAACCCTAAACCCTAACCGTAACCCCTAAACCCTAACCCTAACCCCTAACCCTAACCCTAACCCCTAACCCCTAACCCTGACTCCTAACCCTAACCCCTAACCCCTAACCCCTGACCCTGACTCCTAACCCCAACCCCTAATCCTAACACTAACCCCTAAACCCGAACCCTAACCCTAACCCCTAACCCTAACCCTAACCACTAACCCTAACCCTGACTCCTAACCCTAACCCTTAACCCTAACCCCTAACCCTAACCCCTAACCCTAACCCCTAACCCTGACCCCTAACCCCTAACCCTAACCCCTAACCCCTAACCCCTAACCCTAACCCTAACCCCTAACCCTGACTCCTAACCCCAACCCCTAACCCTAAACCCTAACCCTAACCCCTGACCCTCACCCCTAACCCCTAACCCTAACCCCTAAACCCTAACCCTAACCCTAACCCTAACCCCTAACCCTGACTCCTAACCCCTAACCCTGACTCCTAACCCCAACCCCTAACCCTAAACCCTAACCCTAACCCCTAACCCTGACTCCTAACCCTAACCCCTAACCCTAACCCCTGACCCTGACTCCTAACCGCAACCCCTAATCCTAACACTAACCCCTAAACCCGAACCCTAACCCTAACCCTAACCCTAACCCCTAACCCTAACCCCTTACCCTAAGCCCAGCAGCTCCCCCCCACCCCTTTCCTGGATATCTTTTCGAGTCTGGGACGCGACACGGCACACCTGAGCAGCTTGGTGGTTTAGTGTTGGACTAATTCGCAAGCAGCCCGGGCGGGAAAAGGCTGTGGGCAGCATTGTACTGCCCCAGGTGGGGCCAGCAGAAGCAGGTCATTACTCAACGTTGAGCCCAGCTTCCCCTGGTGAAACGAGTGTTCCTTTCTTTCTGAAGCAATGGAAAAAGAAATGCATAAGTCAATGAAAAACTGAAATTTAAGTTGAAACAATTTTTAGAAAGACTCCCCAACTATACAGAAAGAAAGAAAGAAAGAAAGAAAGAAAGAAAGAAAGAAAGAAAGAAAGAAAGAAAGAAAGAAAGAAAGAAAAGGAAAGACAAGGAAAGAAAGAAAGAAAGGAAGAAAGAAAGAAAGAAAGAATTTTTAAAAGAGAGAAACAACGTTGAACAAGTGCAGAGATGGATGGAATTCAGATTCCTTAGGAAGGATTCTGGCACTGTAGCCCAACGGGGAAAATCTGTGGAGGGGTGGGAGTTGGGGTGGTGGGGAAGAAAAGAAGAAAGTCAGTTAGCATTGAACATCTAAACGGGGTGGGAGGAGAAGCGGTGCAGAGATGGCAAGGAGTGGGGGGAGGGGTAGGGAAGGTCAGGTTTCAGAAGGCTGAGAGGATGCAGACAATCAATAGGTCAAGAGTGACACCTGCTGGCAAATAGCGTGTGTCAATTGCCGCCGGGCAGCTGGTCGACCACCGCCGAGAGACTGAGTGCAACTGGTCGACCTGAGCTGAGAGACCAAATGCAACTGGTCGACCTCCGCTGAGACCAAATGCAACTGGTCGACCTCCGCTGAGACCAAATGCAACTGGTCGACCTGAGCTGAGAGACTGAGTGCAACCAGGCAGCTGGTCGACTGCCTTCCTTGGAAAAGAAAGGGTTAGGGTGGGAGGGAGAGAGGGAGAAAGAGAGAAGGAGGGAGAGAGGGAGAGAGGGGCAGAGAGAGAGAGAGAATCTTCCACCACTTCACCAGTCAGTTCAGGACTTTGTCCCCAAAATGCAGGCCTAGAGAACTCAGAACGTTGGTGAACACAGCATTCCAGAGAGTATAGAATACTGGTCCTCGGTGCCACACAGCTCTGTTTAGCATACAAACAGGGTTTTCAACAGCTTTTGCCTCAAACCTGTGTGTGTGTGTGTGTGTGTGTGTAAAAACTGAACGTTTCTGACTTCATGTGCACAGAACCTCAACAAAACAACTAAACCAATGGGCATCGGAGTCCCATCTGGAGGTGTTCACATTGCATTTTGACAAGATACTGAGCCAAATCTCAGAGAGAGAAGTGAGGAGCAAAATCAATCAATAATGATAAATAGGTGGTAAGAAATCACGAATGTAAAACCGAATGATCTGTATTCTGGGAGTGAGTGAGTGGAATTTACCAACAGTGTCTGGTACACCTTTGTATCTGGATAGGCAATGATGGAGAGCAGTGGGGGTGGTGATGGTGGTGGAGGGTGGGGTGGAGAGATGTCATTTCCAGTGTTCTCCAACCTAAGGGAAACTTGTAGGGAAAGTAGCATGCTGCCTAACTCTAAACCTAACCCTAAACCCTAACCGTAACCCCTAAACCCTAACCCTAACCCCTAACCCTAACCCTAACCCCTAACCCCTAACCCTGACTCCTAACCCTAACCCCTAACCCCTAACCCCTGACCCTGACTCCTAACCCCAACCCCTAATCCTAACACTAACCCCTAAACCCGAACCCTAACCCTAACCCCTAACCCTAACCCTAACCACTAACCCTAACCCTGACTCCTAACCCTAACCCTTAACCCTAACCCCTAACCCTAACCCCTAACCCTAACCCCTAACCCTGACCCCTAACCCCTAACCCTAACCCCTAACCCCTAACCCCTAACCCTAACCCTAACCCCTAACCCTGACTCCTAACCCCAACCCCTAACCCTAAACCCTAACCCTAACCCCTGACCCTCACCCCTAACCCCTAACCCTAACCCCTAAACCCTAACCCTAACCCTAACCCTAACCCCTAACCCTGACTCCTAACCCCTAACCCTGACTCCTAACCCCAACCCCTAACCCTAAACCCTAACCCTAACCCCTAACCCTGACTCCTAACCCTAACCCCTAACCCTAACCCCTGACCCTGACTCCTAACCGCAACCCCTAATCCTAACACTAACCCCTAAACCCGAACCCTAACCCTAACCCTAACCCTAACCCCTAACCCTAACCCCTTACCCTAAGCCCAGCAGCTCCCCCCCACCCCTTTCCTGGATATCTTTTCGAGTCTGGGACGCGACACGGCACACCTGAGCAGCTTGGTGGTTTAGTGTTGGACTAATTCGCAAGCAGCCCGGGCGGGAAAAGGCTGTGGGCAGCATTGTACTGCCCCAGGTGGGGCCAGCAGAAGCAGGTCATTACTCAACGTTGAGCCCAGCTTCCCCTGGTGAAACGAGTGTTCCTTTCTTTCTGAAGCAATGGAAAAAGAAATGCATAAGTCAATGAAAAACTGAAATTTAAGTTGAAACAATTTTTAGAAAGACTCCCCAACTATACAGAAAGAAAGAAAGAAAGAAAGAAAGAAAGAAAGAAAGAAAGAAAGAAAAGGAAAGACAAGGAAAGAAAGAAAGAAAAGGAAAGACAAGGAAAGAAAGAAAGAAAGGAAGAAAGAAAGAAAGAAAGAATTTTTAAAAGAGAGAAACAACGTTGAACAAGTGCAGAGATGGATGGAATTCAGATTCCTTAGGAAGGATTCTGGCACTGTAGCCCAACGGGGAAAATCTGTGGAGGGGTGGGAGTTGGGGTGGTGGGGAAGAAAAGAAGAAAGTCAGTTAGCATTGAACATCTAAACGGGGTGGGAGGAGAAGCGGTGCAGAGATGGCAAGGAGTGGGGGGAGGGGTAGGGAAGGTCAGGTTTCAGAAGGCTGAGAGGATGCAGACAATCAATAGGTCAAGAGTGACACCTGCTGGCAAATAGCGTGTGTCAATTGCCGCCGGGCAGCTGGTCGACCACCGCCGAGAGACTGAGTGCAACTGGTCGACCTGAGCTGAGAGACCAAATGCAACTGGTCGACCTCCGCTGAGACCAAATGCAACTGGTCGACCTCCGCTGAGACCAAATGCAACTGGTCGACCTGAGCTGAGAGACTGAGTGCAACCAGGCAGCTGGTCGACTGCCTTCCTTGGAAAAGAAAGGGTTAGGGTGGGAGGGAGAGAGGGAGAAAGAGAGAAGGAGGGAGAGAGGGAGAGAGGGGCAGAGAGAGAGAGAGAATCTTCCACCACTTCACCAGTCAGTTCAGGACTTTGTCCCCAAAATGCAGGCCTAGAGAACTCAGAACGTTGGTGAACACAGCATTCCAGAGAGTATAGAATACTGGTCCTCGGTGCCACACAGCTCTGTTTAGCATACAAACAGGGTTTTCAACAGCTTTTGCCTCAAACCTGTGTGTGTGTGTGTGTGTGTGTGTAAAAACTGAACGTTTCTGACTTCATGTGCACAGAACCTCAACAAAACAACTAAACCAATGGGCATCGGAGTCCCATCTGGAGGTGTTCACATTGCATTTTGACAAGATACTGAGCCAAATCTCAGAGAGAGAAGTGAGGAGCAAAATCAATCAATAATGATAAATAGGTGGTAAGAAATCACGAATGTAAAACCGAATGATCTGTATTCTGGGAGTGAGTGAGTGGAATTTACCAACAGTGTCTGGTACACCTTTGTATCTGGATAGGCAATGATGGAGAGCAGTGGGGGTGGTGATGGTGGTGGAGGGTGGGGTGGAGAGATGTCATTTCCAGTGTTCTCCAACCTAAGGGAAACTTGTAGGGAAAGTAGCATGCTGCCTAACTCTAAACCTAACCCTAAACCCTAACCGTAACCCCTAAACCCTAACCCTAACCCCTAACCCTAACCCTAACCCCTAACCCCTAACCCTGACTCCTAACCCTAACCCCTAACCCCTAACCCCTGACCCTGACTCCTAACCCCAACCCCTAATCCTAACACTAACCCCTAAACCCGAACCCTAACCCTAACCCCTAACCCTAACCCTAACCACTAACCCTAACCCTGACTCCTAACCCTAACCCCTAACCCTAACCCCTAACCCTAACCCCTAACCCTAACCCCTAACCCTGACCCCTAACCCCTAACCCTAACCCCTAACCCCTAACCCCTAACCCTAACCCTAACCCCTAACCCTGACTCCTAACCCCAACCCCTAACCCTAAACCCTAACCCTAACCCCTGACCCTCACCCCTAACCCCTAACCCTAACCCCTAAACCCTAACCCTAACCCTAACCCTAACCCCTAACCCTGACTCCTAACCCCTAACCCTGACTCCTAACCCCAACCCCTAACCCTAAACCCTAACCCTAACCCCTAACCCTGACTCCTAACCCTAACCCCTAACCCTAACCCCTGACCCTGACTCCTAACCGCAACCCCTAATCCTAACACTAACCCCTAAACCCGAACCCTAACCCTAACCCTAACCCCTAACCCTAACCCCTTACCCTAAGCCCAGCAGCTCCCCCCCACCCCTTTCCTGGATATCTTTTCGAGTCTGGGACGCGACACGGCACACCTGAGCAGCTTGGTGGTTTAGTGTTGGACTAATTCGCAAGCAGCCCGGGCGGGAAAAGGCTGTGGGCAGCATTGTACTGCCCCAGGTGGGGCCAGCAGAAGCAGGTCATTACTCAACGTTGAGCCCAGCTTCCCCTGGTGAAACGAGTGTTCCTTTCTTTCTGAAGCAATGGGAAAAAGAAATGCATAAGTCAATGAAAAACTGAAATTTAAGTTGAAACAATTTTTAGAAAGACTCCCCAACTATACAGAAAGAAAGAAAGAAAGAAAGAAAGAAAGAAAGAAAGAAAGAAAGAAAGAAAGAAAGAAAAGGAAAGACAAGGAAAGAAAGAAAGAAAGGAAGAAAGAAAGAAAGAAAGAATTTTTAAAAGAGAGAAACAACGTTGAACAAGTGCAGAGATGGATGGAATTCAGATTCCTTAGGAAGGATTCTGGCACTGTAGCCCAACGGGGAAAATCTGTGGAGGGGTGGGAGTTGGGGTGGTGGGGAAGAAAAGAAGAAAGTCAGTTAGCATTGAACATCTAAACGGGGTGGGAGGAGAAGCGGTGCAGAGATGGCAAGGAGTGGGGGGAGGGGTAGGGAAGGTCAGGTTTCAGAAGGCTGAGAGGATGCAGACAATCAATAGGTCAAGAGTGACACCTGCTGGCAAATAGCGTGTGTCAATTGCCGCCGGGCAGCTGGTCGACCACCGCCGAGAGACTGAGTGCAACTGGTCGACCTGAGCTGAGAGACCAAATGCAACTGGTCGACCTCCGCTGAGACCAAATGCAACTGGTCGACCTCCGCTGAGACCAAATGCAACTGGTCGACCTCAGCTGAGAGACTGAGTGCAACCAGGCAGCTGGTCGACTGCCTTCCTTGGAAAAGAAAGGGTTAGGGTGGGAGGGAGAGAGGGAGAAAGAGAGAAGGAGGGAGAGAGGGAGAGAGGGGCAGAGAGAGAGAGAGAATCTTCCACCACTTCACCAGTCAGTTCAGGACTTTGTCCCCAAAATGCAGGCCTAGAGAACTCAGAACGTTGGTGAACACAGCATTCCAGAGAGTATAGAATACTGGTCCTCGGTGCCACACAGCTCTGTTTAGCATACAAACAGGGTTTTCAACAGCTTTTGCCTCAAACCTGTGTGTGTGTGTGTGTGTGTGTGTAAAAACTGAACGTTTCTGACTTCATGTGCACAGAACCTCAACAAAACAACTAAACCAATGGGCATCGGAGTCCCATCTGGAGGTGTTCACATTGCATTTTGACAAGATACTGAGCCAAATCTCAGAGAGAGAAGTGAGGAGCAAAATCAATCAATAATGATAAATAGGTGGTAAGAAATCACGAATGTAAAACCGAATGATCTGTATTCTGGGAGTGAGTGAGTGGAATTTACCAACAGTGTCTGGTACACCTTTGTATCTGGATAGGCAATGATGGAGAGCAGTGGGGGTGGTGATGGTGGTGGAGGGTGGGGTGGAGAGATGTCATTTCCAGTGTTCTCCAACCTAAGGGAAACTTGTAGGGAAAGTAGCATGCTGCCTAACTCTAAACCTAACCCTAAACCCTAACCGTAACCCCTAAACCCTAACCCTAACCCCTAACCCTAACCCTAACCCCTAACCCCTAACCCTGACTCCTAACCCTAACCCCTAACCCCTAACCCCTGACCCTGACTCCTAACCCCAACCCCTAATCCTAACACTAACCCCTAAACCCGAACCCTAACCCTAACCCCTAACCCTAACCCTAACCACTAACCCTAACCCTGACTCCTAACCCTAACCCCTAACCCTAACCCCTAACCCTAACCCCTAACCCTAACCCCTAACCCTGACCCCTAACCCCTAACCCTAACCCCTAACCCCTAACCCCTAACCCTAACCCTAACCCCTAACCCTGACTCCTAACCCCAACCCCTAACCCTAAACCCTAACCCTAACCCCTGACCCTCACCCCTAACCCCTAACCCTAACCCCTAAACCCTAACCCTAACCCTAACCCTAACCCCTAACCCTGACTCCTAACCCCTAACCCTGACTCCTAACCCCAACCCCTAACCCTAAACCCTAACCCTAACCCCTAACCCTGACTCCTAACCCTAACCCCTAACCCTAACCCCTGACCCTGACTCCTAACCGCAACCCCTAATCCTAACACTAACCCCTAAACCCGAACCCTAACCCTAACCCTAACCCTAACCCCTAACCCTAACCCCTTACCCTAAGCCCAGCAGCTCCCCCCCACCCCTTTCCTGGATATCTTTTCGAGTCTGGGACGCGACACGGCACACCTGAGCAGCTTGGTGGTTTAGTGTTGGACTAATTCGCAAGCAGCCCGGGCGGGAAAAGGCTGTGGGCAGCATTGTACTGCCCCAGGTGGGGCCAGCAGAAGCAGGTCATTACTCAACGTTGAGCCCAGCTTCCCCTGGTGAAACGAGTGTTCCTTTCTTTCTGAAGCAATGGAAAAAGAAATGCATAAGTCAATGAAAAACTGAAATTTAAGTTGAAACAATTTTTAGAAAGACTCCCCAACTATACAGAAAGAAAGAAAGAAAGAAAGAAAGAAAGAAAGAAAGAAAGAAAGAAAGAAAGAAAGAAAGAAAGAAAGAAAGAAAAGGAAAGACAAGGAAAGAAAGAAAGAAAGGAAGAAAGAAAGAAAGAAAGAATTTTTAAAAGAGAGAAACAACGTTGAACAAGTGCAGAGATGGATGGAATTCAGATTCCTTAGGAAGGATTCTGGCACTGTAGCCCAACGGGGAAAATGTGTGGAGGGGTGGGAGTTGGGGTGGTGGGGAAGAAAAGAAGAAAGTCAGTTAGCATTGAACATCTAAACGGGGTGGGAGGAGAAGCGGTGCAGAGATGGCAAGGAGTGGGGGGAGGGGTAGGGAAGGTCAGGTTTCAGAAGGCTGAGAGGATGCAGACAATCAATAGGTCAAGAGTGACACCTGCTGGCAAATAGCGTGTGTCAATTGCCGCCGGGCAGCTGGTCGACCACCGCCGAGAGACTGAGTGCAACTGGTCGACCTGAGCTGAGAGACCAAATGCAACTGGTCGACCTCCGCTGAGACCAAATGCAACTGGTCGACCTCCGCTGAGACCAAATGCAACTGGTCGACCTGAGCTGAGAGACTGAGTGCAACCAGGCAGCTGGTCGACTGCCTTCCTTGGAAAAGAAAGGGTTAGGGTGGGAGGGAGAGAGGGAGAAAGAGAGAAGGAGGGAGAGAGGGAGAGAGGGGCAGAGAGAGAGAGAGAATCTTCCACCACTTCACCAGTCAGTTCAGGACTTTGTCCCCAAAATGCAGGCCTAGAGAACTCAGAACGTTGGTGAACACAGCATTCCAGAGAGTATAGAATACTGGTCCTCGGTGCCACACAGCTCTGTTTAGCATACAAACAGGGTTTTCAACAGCTTTTGCCTCAAACCTGTGTGTGTGTGTGTGTGTGTGTGTAAAAACTGAACGTTTCTGACTTCATGTGCACAGAACCTCAACAAAACAACTAAACCAATGGGCATCGGAGTCCCATCTGGAGGTGTTCACATTGCATTTTGACAAGATACTGAGCCAAATCTCAGAGAGAGAAGTGAGGAGCAAAATCAATCAATAATGATAAATAGGTGGTAAGAAATCACGAATGTAAAACCGAATGATCTGTATTCTGGGAGTGAGTGAGTGGAATTTACCAACAGTGTCTGGTACACCTTTGTATCTGGATAGGCAATGATGGAGAGCAGTGGGGGTGGTGATGGTGGTGGAGGGTGGGGTGGAGAGATGTCATTTCCAGTGTTCTCCAACCTAAGGGAAACTTGTAGGGAAAGTAGCATGCTGCCTAACTCTAAACCTAACCCTAAACCCTAACCGTAACCCCTAAACCCTAACCCTAACCCCTAACCCTAACCCTAACCCCTAACCCCTAACCCTGACTCCTAACCCTAACCCCTAACCCCTAACCCCTGACCCTGACTCCTAACCCCAACCCCTAATCCTAACACTAACCCCTAAACCCGAACCCTAACCCTAACCCCTAACCCTAACCCTAACCACTAACCCTAACCCTGACTCCTAACCCTAACCCCTAACCCTAACCCCTAACCCTAACCCCTAACCCTAACCCCTAACCCTGACCCCTAACCCCTAACCCTAACCCCTAACCCCTAACCCCTAACCCTAACCCTAACCCCTAACCCTGACTCCTAACCCCAACCCCTAACCCTAAACCCTAACCCTAACCCCTGACCCTCACCCCTAACCCCTAACCCTAACCCCTAAACCCTAACCCTAACCCTAACCCCTAACCCTGACTCCTAACCCCTAACCCTGACTCCTAACCCCAACCCCTAACCCTAAACCCTAACCCTAACCCCTAACCCTGACTCCTAACCCTAACCCCTAACCCTAACCCCTGACCCTGACTCCTAACCGCAACCCCTAATCCTAACACTAACCCCTAAACCCGAACCCTAACCCTAACCCTAACCCCTAACCCTAACCCCTTACCCTAAGCCCAGCAGCTCCCCCCCACCCCTTTCCTGGATATCTTTTCGAGTCTGGGACGCGACACGGCACACCTGAGCAGCTTGGTGGTTTAGTGTTGGACTAATTCGCAAGCAGCCCGGGCGGGAAAAGGCTGTGGGCAGCATTGTACTGCCCCAGGTGGGGCCAGCAGAAGCAGGTCATTACTCAACGTTGAGCCCAGCTTCCCCTGGTGAAACGAGTGTTCCTTTCTTTCTGAAGCAATGGGAAAAAGAAATGCATAAGTCAATGAAAAACTGAAATTTAAGTTGAAACAATTTTTAGAAAGACTCCCCAACTATACAGAAAGAAAGAAAGAAAGAAAGAAAGAAAGAAAGAAAGAAAGAAAGAAAGAAAGAAAAGGAAAGACAAGGAAAGAAAGAAAGAAAGGAAGAAAGAAAGAAAGAAAGAATTTTTAAAAGAGAGAAACAACGTTGAACAAGTGCAGAGATGGATGGAATTCAGATTCCTTAGGAAGGATTCTGGCACTGTAGCCCAACGGGGAAAATCTGTGGAGGGGTGGGAGTTGGGGTGGTGGGGAAGAAAAGAAGAAAGTCAGTTAGCATTGAACATCTAAACGGGGTGGGAGGAGAAGCGGTGCAGAGATGGCAAGGAGTGGGGGGAGGGGTAGGGAAGGTCAGGTTTCAGAAGGCTGAGAGGATGCAGACAATCAATAGGTCAAGAGTGACACCTGCTGGCAAATAGCGTGTGTCAATTGCCGCCGGGCAGCTGGTCGACCACCGCCGAGAGACTGAGTGCAACTGGTCGACCTGAGCTGAGAGACCAAATGCAACTGGTCGACCTCCGCTGAGACCAAATGCAACTGGTCGACCTCCGCTGAGACCAAATGCAACTGGTCGACCTGAGCTGAGAGACTGAGTGCAACCAGGCAGCTGGTCGACTGCCTTCCTTGGAAAAGAAAGGGTTAGGGTGGGAGGGAGAGAGGGAGAAAGAGAGAAGGAGGGAGAGAGGGAGAGAGGGGCAGAGAGAGAGAGAGAATCTTCCACCACTTCACCAGTCAGTTCAGGACTTTGTCCCCAAAATGCAGGCCTAGAGAACTCAGAACGTTGGTGAACACAGCATTCCAGAGAGTATAGAATACTGGTCCTCGGTGCCACACAGCTCTGTTTAGCATACAAACAGGGTTTTCAACAGCTTTTGCCTCAAACCTGTGTGTGTGTGTGTGTGTGTGTGTAAAAACTGAACGTTTCTGACTTCATGTGCACAGAACCTCAACAAAACAACTAAACCAATGGGCATCGGAGTCCCATCTGGAGGTGTTCACATTGCATTTTGACAAGATACTGAGCCAAATCTCAGAGAGAGAAGTGAGGAGCAAAATCAATCAATAATGATAAATAGGTGGTAAGAAATCACGAATGTAAAACCGAATGATCTGTATTCTGGGAGTGAGTGAGTGGAATTTACCAACAGTGTCTGGTACACCTTTGTATCTGGATAGGCAATGATGGAGAGCAGTGGGGGTGGTGATGGTGGTGGAGGGTGGGGTGGAGAGATGTCATTTCCAGTGTTCTCCAACCTAAGGGAAACTTGTAGGGAAAGTAGCATGCTGCCTAACTCTAAACCTAACCCTAAACCCTAACCGTAACCCCTAAACCCTAACCCTAACCCCTAACCCTAACCCTAACCCCTAACCCCTAACCCTGACTCCTAACCCTAACCCCTAACCCCTAACCCCTGACCCTGACTCCTAACCCCAACCCCTAATCCTAACACTAACCCCTAAACCCGAACCCTAACCCTAACCCCTAACCCTAACCCTAACCACTAACCCTAACCCTGACTCCTAACCCTAACCCCTAACCCTAACCCCTAACCCTAACCCCTAACCCTAACCCCTAACCCTGACCCCTAACCCCTAACCCTAACCCCTAACCCCTAACCCTAACCCTAACCCCTAACCCTGACTCCTAACCCCAACCCCTAACCCTAAACCCTAACCCTAACCCCTGACCCTCACCCCTAACCCCTAACCCTAACCCCTAAACCCTAACCCTAACCCTAACCCTAACCCCTAACCCTGACTCCTAACCCCTAACCCTGACTCCTAACCCCAACCCCTAACCCTAAACCCTAACCCTAACCCCTAACCCTGACTCCTAACCCTAACCCCTAACCCTAACCCCTGACCCTGACTCCTAACCGCAACCCCTAATCCTAACACTAACCCCTAAACCCGAACCCTAACCCTAACCCTAACCCCTAACCCTAACCCCTTACCCTAAGCCCAGCAGCTCCCCCCCACCCCTTTCCTGGATATCTTTTCGAGTCTGGGACGCGACACGGCACACCTGAGCAGCTTGGTGGTTTAGTGTTGGACTAATTCGCAAGCAGCCCGGGCGGGAAAAGGCTGTGGGCAGCATTGTACTGCCCCAGGTGGGGCCAGCAGAAGCAGGTCATTACTCAACGTTGAGCCCAGCTTCCCCTGGTGAAACGAGTGTTCCTTTCTTTCTGAAGCAATGGGAAAAAGAAATGCATAAGTCAATGAAAAACTGAAATTTAAGTTGAAACAATTTTTAGAAAGACTCCCCAACTATACAGAAAGAAAGAAAGAAAGAAAGAAAGAAAGAAAGAAAGAAAGAAAGAAAGAAAGAAAGAAAGAAAAGGAAAGACAAGGAAAGAAAGAAAGAAAGGAAGAAAGAAAGAAAGAAAGAATTTTTAAAAGAGAGAAACAACGTTGAACAAGTGCAGAGATGGATGGAATTCAGATTCCTTAGGAAGGATTCTGGCACTGTAGCCAAACGGGGAAAATGTGTGGAGGGGTGGGAGTTGGGGTGGTGGGGAAGAAAAGAAGAAAGTCAGTTAGCATTGAACATCTAAACGGGGTGGGAGGAGAAGCGGTGCAGAGATGGCAAGGAGTGGGGGGAGGGGTAGGGAAGGTCAGGTTTCAGAAGGCTGAGAGGATGCAGACAATCAATAGGTCAAGAGTGACACCTGCTGGCAAATAGCGTGTGTCAATTGCCGCCGGGCAGCTGGTCGACCACCGCCGAGAGACTGAGTGCAACTGGTCGACCTGAGCTGAGAGACCAAATGCAACTGGTCGACCTCCGCTGAGACCAAATGCAACTGGTCGACCTCCGCTGAGACCAAATGCCAACTGGTCGACCTGAGCTGAGAGACTGAGTGCAACCAGGCAGCTGGTCGACTGCCTTCCTTGGAAAAGAAAGGGTTAGGGTGGGAGGGAGAGAGGGAGAAAGAGAGAAGGAGGGAGAGAGGGAGAGAGGGGCAGAGAGAGAGAGAGAATCTTCCACCACTTCACCAGTCAGTTCAGGACTTTGTCCCCAAAATGCAGGCCTAGAGAACTCAGAACGTTGGTGAACACAGCATTCCAGAGAGTATAGAATACTGGTCCTCGGTGCCACACAGCTCTGTTTAGCATACAAACAGGGTTTTCAACAGCTTTTGCCTCAAACCTGTGTGTGTGTGTGTGTGTGTGTGTAAAAACTGAACGTTTCTGACTTCATGTGCACAGAACCTCAACAAAACAACTAAACCAATGGGCATCGGAGTCCCATCTGGAGGTGTTCACATTGCATTTTGACAAGATACTGAGCCAAATCTCAGAGAGAGAAGTGAGGAGCAAAATCAATCAATAATGATAAATAGGTGGTAAGAAATCACGAATGTAAAACCGAATGATCTGTATTCTGGGAGTGAGTGAGTGGAATTTACCAACAGTGTCTGGTACACCTTTGTATCTGGATAGGCAATGATGGAGAGCAGTGGGGGTGGTGATGGTGGTGGAGGGTGGGGTGGAGAGATGTCATTTCCAGTGTTCTCCAACCTAAGGGAAACTTGTAGGGAAAGTAGCATGCTGCCTAACTCTAAACCTAACCCTAAACCCTAACCGTAACCCCTAAACCCTAACCCTAACCCCTAACCCTAACCCTAACCCCTAACCCCTAACCCTGACTCCTAACCCTAACCCCTAACCCCTAACCCCTGACCCTGACTCCTAACCCCAACCCCTAATCCTAACACTAACCCCTAAACCCGAACCCTAACCCTAACCCCTAACCCTAACCCTAACCACTAACCCTAACCCTGACTCCTAACCCTAACCCCTAACCCTAACCCCTAACCCTAACCCCTAACCCTAACCCCTAACCCTGACCCCTAACCCCTAACCCTAACCCCTAACCCCTAACCCCTAACCCTAACCCTAACCCCTAACCCTGACTCCTAACCCCAACCCCTAACCCTAAACCCTAACCCTAACCCCTGACCCTCACCCCTAACCCCTAACCCTAACCCCTAAACCCTAACCCTAACCCTAACCCCTAACCCTGACTCCTAACCCCTAACCCTGACTCCTAACCCCAACCCCTAACCCTAAACCCTAACCCTAACCCCTAACCCTGACTCCTAACCCTAACCCCTAACCCTAACCCCTGACCCTGACTCCTAACCGCAACCCCTAATCCTAACACTAACCCCTAAACCCGAACCCTAACCCTAACCCTAACCCTAACCCCTAACCCTAACCCCTTACCCTAAGCCCAGCAGCTCCCCCCCACCCCTTTCCTGGATATCTTTTCGAGTCTGGGACGCGACACGGCACACCTGAGCAGCTTGGTGGTTTAGTGTTGGACTAATTCGCAAGCAGCCCGGGCGGGAAAAGGCTGTGGGCAGCATTGTACTGCCCCAGGTGGGGCCAGCAGAAGCAGGTCATTACTCAACGTTGAGCCCAGCTTCCCCTGGTGAAACGAGTGTTCCTTTCTTTCTGAAGCAATGGAAAAAGAAATGCATAAGTCAATGAAAAACTGAAATTTAAGTTGAAACAATTTTTAGAAAGACTCCCCAACTATACAGAAAGAAAGAAAGAAAGAAAGAAAGAAAGAAAGAAAGAAAGAAAGAAAGAAAGAAAGAAAAGGAAAGACAAGGAAAGAAAGAAAGAAAGGAAGAAAGAAAGAAAGAAAGAATTTTTAAAAGAGAGAAACAACGTTGAACAAGTGCAGAGATGGATGGAATTCAGATTCCTTAGGAAGGATTCTGGCACTGTAGCCCAACGGGGAAAATCTGTGGAGGGGTGGGAGTTGGGGTGGTGGGGAAGAAAAGAAGAAAGTCAGTTAGCATTGAACATCTAAACGGGGTGGGAGGAGAAGCGGTGCAGAGATGGCAAGGAGTGGGGGGAGGGGTAGGGAAGGTCAGGTTTCAGAAGGCTGAGAGGATGCAGACAATCAATAGGTCAAGAGTGACACCTGCTGGCAAATAGCGTGTGTCAATTGCCGCCGGGCAGCTGGTCGACCACCGCCGAGAGACTGAGTGCAACTGGTCGACCTGAGCTGAGAGACCAAATGCAACTGGTCGACCTCCGCTGAGACCAAATGCAACTGGTCGACCTCCGCTGAGACCAAATGCAACTGGTCGACCTGAGCTGAGAGACTGAGTGCAACCAGGCAGCTGGTCGACTGCCTTCCTTGGAAAAGAAAGGGTTAGGGTGGGAGGGAGAGAGGGAGAAAGAGAGAAGGAGGGAGAGAGGGAGAGAGGGGCAGAGAGAGAGAGAGAATCTTCCACCACTTCACCAGTCAGTTCAGGACTTTGTCCCCAAAATGCAGGCCTAGAGAACTCAGAACGTTGGTGAACACAGCATTCCAGAGAGTATAGAATACTGGTCCTCGGTGCCACACAGCTCTGTTTAGCATACAAACAGGGTTTTCAACAGCTTTTGCCTCAAACCTGTGTGTGTGTGTGTGTGTGTGTGTAAAAACTGAACGTTTCTGACTTCATGTGCACAGAACCTCAACAAAACAACTAAACCAATGGGCATCGGAGTCCCATCTGGAGGTGTTCACATTGCATTTTGACAAGATACTGAGCCAAATCTCAGAGAGAGAAGTGAGGAGCAAAATCAATCAATAATGATAAATAGGTGGTAAGAAATCACGAATGTAAAACCGAATGATCTGTATTCTGGGAGTGAGTGAGTGGAATTTACCAACAGTGTCTGGTACACCTTTGTATCTGGATAGGCAATGATGGAGAGCAGTGGGGGTGGTGATGGTGGTGGAGGGTGGGGTGGAGAGATGTCATTTCCAGTGTTCTCCAACCTAAGGGAAACTTGTAGGGAAAGTAGCATGCTGCCTAACTCTAAACCTAACCCTAAACCCTAACCGTAACCCCTAAACCCTAACCCTAACCCCTAACCCTAACCCTAACCCCTAACCCCTAACCCTGACTCCTAACCCTAACCCCTAACCCCTAACCCCTGACCCTGACTCCTAACCCCAACCCCTAATCCTAACACTAACCCCTAAACCCGAACCCTAACCCTAACCCCTAACCCTAACCCTAACCACTAACCCTAACCCTGACTCCTAACCCTAACCCCTAACCCTAACCCCTAACCCTAACCCTAACCCTAACCCCTAACCCTGACCCCTAACCCCTAACCCTAACCCCTAACCCCTAACCCCTAACCCTAACCCTAACCCCTAACCCTGACTCCTAACCCCAACCCCTAACCCTAAACCCTAACCCTAACCCCTGACCCTCACCCCTAACCCCTAACCCTAACCCCTAAACCCTAACCCTAACCCTAACCCTAACCCCTAACCCTGACTCCTAACCCCTAACCCTGACTCCTAACCCCAACCCCTAACCCTAAACCCTAACCCTAACCCCTAACCCTGACTCCTAACCCTAACCCCTAACCCTAACCCCTGACCCTGACTCCTAACCGCAACCCCTAATCCTAACACTAACCCCTAAACCCGAACCCTAACCCTAACCCTAACCCCTAACCCTAACCCCTTACCCTAAGCCCAGCAGCTCCCCCCCACCCCTTTCCTGGATATCTTTTCGAGTCTGGGACGCGACACGGCACACCTGAGCAGCTTGGTGGTTTAGTGTTGGACTAATTCGCAAGCAGCCCGGGCGGGAAAAGGCTGTGGGCAGCATTGTACTGCCCCAGGTGGGGCCAGCAGAAGCAGGTCATTACTCAACGTTGAGCCCAGCTTCCCCTGGTGAAACGAGTGTTCCTTTCTTTCTGAAGCAATGGGAAAAAGAAATGCATAAGTCAATGAAAAACTGAAATTTAAGTTGAAACAATTTTTAGAAAGACTCCCCAACTATACAGAAAGAAAGAAAGAAAGAAAGAAAGAAAGAAAGAAAGAAAGAAAGAAAGAAAGAAAGAAAGAAAAGGAAAGACAAGGAAAGAAAGAAAGAAAGGAAGAAAGAAAGAAAGAAAGAATTTTTAAAAGAGAGAAACAACGTTGAACAAGTGCAGAGATGGATGGAATTCAGATTCCTTAGGAAGGATTCTGGCACTGTAGCCAAACGAGGAAAATCTGTGGAGGGGTGGGAGTTGGGGTGGTGGGGAAGAAAAGAAGAAAGTCAGTTAGCATTGAACATCTAAACGGGGTGGGAGGAGAAGCGGTGCAGAGATGGCAAGGAGTGGGGGGAGGGGTAGGGAAGGTCAGGTTTCAGAAGGCTGAGAGGATGCAGACAATCAATAGGTCAAGAGTGACACCTGCTGGCAAATAGCGTGTGTCAATTGCCGCCGGGCAGCTGGTCGACCACCGCCGAGAGACTGAGTGCAACTGGTCGACCTGAGCTGAGAGACCAAATGCAACTGGTCGACCTCCGCTGAGACCAAATGCAACTGGTCGACCTCCGCTGAGACCAAATGCAACTGGTCGACCTCAGCTGAGAGACTGAGTGCAACCAGGCAGCTGGTCGACTGCCTTCCTTGGAAAAGAAAGGGTTAGGGTGGGAGGGAGAGAGGGAGAAAGAGAGAAGGAGGGAGAGAGGGAGAGAGGGGCAGAGAGAGAGAGAGAATCTTCCACCACTTCACCAGTCAGTTCAGGACTTTGTCCCCAAAATGCAGGCCTAGAGAACTCAGAATGTTGGTGAACACAGCATTCCAGAGAGTATAGAATACTGGTCCTCGGTGCCACACAGCTCTGTTTAGCATACAAACAGGGTTTTCAACAGCTTTTGCCTCAAACCTGTGTGTGTGTGTGTGTGTGTGTGTGTGTGTAAAAACTGAACGTTTCTGACTTCATGTGCACAGAACCTCAACAAAACAACTAAACCAATGGGCATCGGAGTCCCATCTGGAGGTGTTCACATTGCATTTTGACAAGATACTGAGCCAAATCTCAGAGAGAGAAGTGAGGAGCAAAATCAATCAATAATGATAAATAGGTGGTAAGAAATCACGAATGTAAAACCGAATGATCTGTATTCTGGGAGTGAGTGAGTGGAATTTACCAACAGTGTCTGGTACACCTTTGTATCTGGATAGGCAATGATGGAGAGCAGTGGGGGTGGTGATGGTGGTGGAGGGTGGGGTGGAGAGATGTCATTTCCAGTGTTCTCCAACCTAAGGGAAACTTGTAGGGAAAGTAGCATGCTGCCTAACTCTAAACCTAACCCTAAACCCTAACCGTAACCCCTAAACCCTAACCCTAACCCCTAACCCTAACCCTAACCCCTAACCCCTAACCCTGACTCCTAACCCTAACCCCTAACCCCTAACCCCTGACCCTGACTCCTAACCCCAACCCCTAATCCTAACACTAACCCCTAAACCCGAACCCTAACCCTAACCCCTAACCCTAACCCTAACCACTAACCCTAACCCTGACTCCTAACCCTAACCCCTAACCCTAACCCCTAACCCTAACCCCTAACCCTAACCCCTAACCCTGACCCCTAACCCCTAACCCTAACCCCTAACCCCTAACCCCTAACCCTAACCCTAACCCCTAACCCTGACTCCTAACCCCAACCCCTAACCCTAAACCCTAACCCTAACCCCTGACCCTCACCCCTAACCCCTAACCCTAACCCCTAAACCCTAACCCTAACCCTAATCCTAACCCCTAACCCTGACTCCTAACCCCTAACCCTGACTCCTAACCCCAACCCCTAACCCTAAACCCTAACCCTAACCCCTAACCCTGACTCCTAACCCTAACCCCTAACCCTAACCCCTGACCCTGACTCCTAACCGCAACCCCTAATCCTAACACTAACCCCTAAACCCGAACCCTAACCCTAACCCTAACCCCTAACCCTAACCCCTTACCCTAAGCCCAGCAGCTCCCCCCCACCCCTTTCCTGGATATCTTTTCGAGTCTGGGACGCGACACGGCACACCTGAGCAGCTTGGTGGTTTAGTGTTGGACTAATTCGCAAGCAGCCCGGGCGGGAAAAGGCTGTGGGCAGCATTGTACTGCCCCAGGTGGGGCCAGCAGAAGCAGGTCATTACTCAACGTTGAGCCCAGCTTCCCCTGGTGAAACGAGTGTTCCTTTCTTTCTGAAGCAATGGGAAAAAGAAATGCATAAGTCAATGAAAAACTGAAATTTAAGTTGAAACAATTTTTAGAAAGACTCCCCAACTATACAGAAAGAAAGAAAGAAAGAAAGAAAGAAAGAAAGAAAGAAAGAAAGAAAGAAAGAAAGAAAGAAAAGGAAAGACAAGGAAAGAAAGAAAGAAAGGAAGAAAGAAAGAAAGAAAGAATTTTTAAAAGAGAGAAACAACGTTGAACAAGTGCAGAGATGGATGGAATTCAGATTCCTTAGGAAGGATTCTGGCACTGTAGCCAAACGGGGAAAATCTGTGGAGGGGTGGGAGTTGGGGTGGTGGGGAAGAAAAGAAGAAAGTCAGTTAGCATTGAACATCTAAACGGGGTGGGAGGAGAAGCGGTGCAGAGATGGCAAGGAGTGGGGGGAGGGGTAGGGAAGGTCAGGTTTCAGAAGGCTGAGAGGATGCAGACAATCAATAGGTCAAGAGTGACACCTGCTGGCAAATAGCGTGTGTCAATTGCCGCCGGGCAGCTGGTCGACCACCGCCGAGAGACTGAGTGCAACTGGTCGACCTGAGCTGAGAGACCAAATGCAACTGGTCGACCTCCGCTGAGACCAAATGCAACTGGTCGACCTCCGCTGAGACCAAATGCAACTGGTCGACCTCCGCTGAGACCAAATGCAACTGGTCGACCTGAGCTGAGAGACTGAGTGCAACCAGGCAGCTGGTCGACTGCCTTCCTTGGAAAAGAAAGGGTTAGGGTGGGAGGGAGAGAGGGAGAAAGAGAGAAGGAGGGAGAGAGGGAGAGAGGGGCAGAGAGAGAGAGAGAATCTTCCACCACTTCACCAGTCAGTTCAGGACTTTGTCCCCAAAATGCAGGCCTAGAGAACTCAGAACGTTGGTGAACACAGCATTCCAGAGAGTATAGAATACTGGTCCTCGGTGCCACACAGCTCTGTTTAGCATACAAACAGGGTTTTCAACAGCTTTTGCCTCAAACCTGTGTGTGTGTGTGTGTGTGTGTGTAAAAACTGAACGTTTCTGACTTCATGTGCACAGAACCTCAACAAAACAACTAAACCAATGGGCATCGGAGTCCCATCTGGAGGTGTTCACATTGCATTTTGACAAGATACTGAGCCAAATCTCAGAGAGAGAAGTGAGGAGCAAAATCAATCAATAATGATAAATAGGTGGTAAGAAATCACGAATGTAAAACCGAATGATCTGTATTCTGGGAGTGAGTGAGTGGAATTTACCAACAGTGTCTGGTACACCTTTGTATCTGGATAGGCAATGATGGAGAGCAGTGGGGGTGGTGATGGTGGTGGAGGGTGGGGTGGAGAGATGTCATTTCCAGTGTTCTCCAACCTAAGGGAAACTTGTAGGGAAAGTAGCATGCTGCCTAACTCTAAACCTAACCCTAAACCCTAACCGTAACCCCTAAACCCTAACCCTAACCCCTAACCCTAACCCTAACCCCTAACCCCTAACCCTGACTCCTAACCCTAACCCCTAACCCCTAACCCCTGACCCTGACTCCTAACCCCAACCCCTAATCCTAACACTAACCCCTAAACCCGAACCCTAACCCTAACCCCTAACCCTAACCCTAACCACTAACCCTAACCCTGACTCCTAACCCTAACCCCTAACCCTAACCCCTAACCCTAACCCCTAACCCTAACCCCTAACCCTGACCCCTAACCCCTAACCCTAACCCCTAACCCCTAACCCCTAACCCTAACCCTAACCCCTAACCCTGACTCCTAACCCCAACCCCTAACCCTAAACCCTAACCCTAACCCCTGACCCTCACCCCTAACCCCTAACCCTAACCCCTAAACCCTAACCCTAACCCTAACCCTAACCCCTAACCCTGACTCCTAACCCCTAACCCTGACTCCTAACCCCAACCCCTAACCCTAAACCCTAACCCTAACCCCTAACCCTGACTCCTAACCCTAACCCCTAACCCTAACCCCTGACCCTGACTCCTAACCGCAACCCCTAATCCTAACACTAACCCCTAAACCCGAACCCTAACCCTAACCCTAACCCCTAACCCTAACCCCTTACCCTAAGCCCAGCAGCTCCCCCCCCACCCCTTTCCTGGATATCTTTTCGAGTCTGGGACGCGACACGGCACACCTGAGCAGCTTGGTGGTTTAGTGTTGGACTAATTCGCAAGCAGCCCGGGCGGGAAAAGGCTGTGGGCAGCATTGTACTGCCCCAGGTGGGGCCAGCAGAAGCAGGTCATTACTCAACGTTGAGCCCAGCTTCCCCTGGTGAAACGAGTGTTCCTTTCTTTCTGAAGCAATGGGAAAAAGAAATGCATAAGTCAATGAAAAACTGAAATTTAAGTTGAAACAATTTTTAGAAAGACTCCCCAACTATACAGAAAGAAAGAAAGAAAGAAAGAAAGAAAGAAAGAAAGAAAGAAAGAAAGAAAGAAAAGGAAAGACAAGGAAAGAAAGAAAGAAAGGAAGAAAGAAAGAAAGAAAGAATTTTTAAAAGAGAGAAACAACGTTGAACAAGTGCAGAGATGGATGGAATTCAGATTCCTTAGGAAGGATTCTGGCACTGTAGCCAAACGGGGAAAATGTGTGGAGGGGTGGGAGTTGGGGTGGTGGGGAAGAAAAGAAGAAAGTCAGTTAGCATTGAACATCTAAACGGGGTGGGAGGAGAAGCGGTGCAGAGATGGCAAGGAGTGGGGGGAGGGGTAGGGAAGGTCAGGTTTCAGAAGGCTGAGAGGATGCAGACAATCAATAGGTCAAGAGTGACACCTGCTGGCAAATAGCGTGTGTCAATTGCCGCCGGGCAGCTGGTCGACCACCGCCGAGAGACTGAGTGCAACTGGTCGACCTGAGCTGAGAGACCAAATGCAACTGGTCGACCTCCGCTGAGACCAAATGCAACTGGTCGACCTCCGCTGAGACCAAATGCAACTGGTCGACCTGAGCTGAGAGACTGAGTGCAACCAGGCAGCTGGTCGACTGCCTTCCTTGGAAAAGAAAGGGTTAGGGTGGGAGGGAGAGAGGGAGAAAGAGAGAAGGAGGGAGAGAGGGAGAGAGGGGCAGAGAGAGAGAGAGAATCTTCCACCACTTCACCAGTCAGTTCAGGACTTTGTCCCCAAAATGCAGGCCTAGAGAACTCAGAACGTTGGTGAACACAGCATTCCAGAGAGTATAGAATACTGGTCCTCGGTGCCACACAGCTCTGTTTAGCATACAAACAGGGTTTTCAACAGCTTTTGCCTCAAACCTGTGTGTGTGTGTGTGTGTGTGTGTAAAAACTGAACGTTTCTGACTTCATGTGCACAGAACCTCAACAAAACAACTAAACCAATGGGCATCGGAGTCCCATCTGGAGGTGTTCACATTGCATTTTGACAAGATACTGAGCCAAATCTCAGAGAGAGAAGTGAGGAGCAAAATCAATCAATAATGATAAATAGGTGGTAAGAAATCACGAATGTAAAACCGAATGATCTGTATTCTGGGAGTGAGTGAGTGGAATTTACCAACAGTGTCTGGTACACCTTTGTATCTGGATAGGCAATGATGGAGAGCAGTGGGGGTGGTGATGGTGGTGGAGGGTGGGGTGGAGAGATGTCATTTCCAGTGTTCTCCAACCTAAGGGAAACTTGTAGGGAAAGTAGCATGCTGCCTAACTCTAAACCTAACCCTAAACCCTAACCGTAACCCCTAAACCCTAACCCTAACCCCTAACCCTAACCCTAACCCCTAACCCCTAACCCTGACTCCTAACCCTAACCCCTAACCCCTAACCCCTGACCCTGACTCCTAACCCCAACCCCTAATCCTAACACTAACCCCTAAACCCGAACCCTAACCCTAACCCCTAACCCTAACCCTAACCACTAACCCTAACCCTGACTCCTAACCCTAACCCCTAACCCTAACCCCTAACCCTAACCCCTAACCCTAACCCCTAACCCTGACCCCTAACCCCTAACCCTAACCCCTAACCCCTAACCCCTAACCCTAACCCTAACCCCTAACCCTGACTCCTAACCCCAACCCCTAACCCTAAACCCTAACCCTAACCCCTGACCCTCACCCCTAACCCCTAACCCTAACCCCTAAACCCTAACCCTAACCCTAATCCTAACCCCTAACCCTGACTCCTAACCCCTAACCCTGACTCCTAACCCCAACCCCTAACCCTAAACCCTAACCCTAACCCCTAACCCTGACTCCTAACCCTAACCCCTAACCCTAACCCCTGACCCTGACTCCTAACCGCAACCCCTAATCCTAACACTAACCCCTAAACCCGAACCCTAACCCTAACCCTAACCCCTAACCCTAACCCCTTACCCTAAGCCCAGCAGCTCCCCCCCACCCCTTTCCTGGATATCTTTTCGAGTCTGGGACGCGACACGGCACACCTGAGCAGCTTGGTGGTTTAGTGTTGGACTAATTCGCAAGCAGCCCGGGCGGGAAAAGGCTGTGGGCAGCATTGTACTGCCCCAGGTGGGGCCAGCAGAAGCAGGTCATTACTCAACGTTGAGCCCAGCTTCCCCTGGTGAAACGAGTGTTCCTTTCTTTCTGAAGCAATGGGAAAAAGAAATGCATAAGTCAATGAAAAACTGAAATTTAAGTTGAAACAATTTTTAGAAAGACTCCCCAACTATACAGAAAGAAAGAAAGAAAGAAAGAAAGAAAGAAAGAAAAGGAAAGACAAGGAAAGAAAGAAAGAAAGGAAGAAAGAAAGAAAGAAAGAATTTTTAAAAGAGAGAAACAACGTTGAACAAGTGCAGAGATGGATGGAATTCAGATTCCTTAGGAAGGATTCTGGCACTGTAGCCCAACGGGGAAAATCTGTGGAGGGGTGGGAGTTGGGGTGGTGGGGAAGAAAAGAAGAAAGTCAGTTAGCATTGAACATCTAAACGGGGTGGGAGGAGAAGCGGTGCAGAGATGGCAAGGAGTGGGGGGAGGGGTAGGGAAGGTCAGGTTTCAGAAGGCTGAGAGGATGCAGACAATCAATAGGTCAAGAGTGACACCTGCTGGCAAATAGCGTGTGTCAATTGCCGCCGGGCAGCTGGTCGACCACCGCCGAGAGACTGAGTGCAACTGGTCGACCTGAGCTGAGAGACCAAATGCAACTGGTCGACCTCCGCTGAGACCAAATGCAACTGGTCGACCTCCGCTGAGACCAAATGCAACTGGTCGACCTGAGCTGAGAGACTGAGTGCAACCAGGCAGCTGGTCGACTGCCTTCCTTGGAAAAGAAAGGGTTAGGGTGGGAGGGAGAGAGGGAGAAAGAGAGAAGGAGGGAGAGAGGGAGAGAGGGGCAGAGAGAGAGAGAGAATCTTCCACCACTTCACCAGTCAGTTCAGGACTTTGTCCCCAAAATGCAGGCCTAGAGAACTCAGAACGTTGGTGAACACAGCATTCCAGAGAGTATAGAATACTGGTCCTCGGTGCCACACAGCTCTGTTTAGCATACAAACAGGGTTTTCAACAGCTTTTGCCTCAAACCTGTGTGTGTGTGTGTGTGTGTGTGTAAAAACTGAACGTTTCTGACTTCATGTGCACAGAACCTCAACAAAACAACTAAACCAATGGGCATCGGAGTCCCATCTGGAGGTGTTCACATTGCATTTTGACAAGATACTGAGCCAAATCTCAGAGAGAGAAGTGAGGAGCAAAATCAATCAATAATGATAAATAGGTGGTAAGAAATCACGAATGTAAAACCGAATGATCTGTATTCTGGGAGTGAGTGAGTGGAATTTACCAACAGTGTCTGGTACACCTTTGTATCTGGATAGGCAATGATGGAGAGCAGTGGGGGTGGTGATGGTGGTGGAGGGTGGGGTGGAGAGATGTCATTTCCAGTGTTCTCCAACCTAAGGGAAACTTGTAGGGAAAGTAGCATGCTGCCTAACTCTAAACCTAACCCTAAACCCTAACCGTAACCCCTAAACCCTAACCCTAACCCCTAACCCTAACCCTAACCCCTAACCCCTAACCCTGACTCCTAACCCTAACCCCTAACCCCTAACCCCTGACCCTGACTCCTAACCCCAACCCCTAATCCTAACACTAACCCCTAAACCCGAACCCTAACCCTAACCCCTAACCCTAACCCTAACCACTAACCCTAACCCTGACTCCTAACCCTAACCCCTAACCCTAACCCCTAACCCTAACCCCTAACCCTAACCCCTAACCCTGACCCCTAACCCCTAACCCTAACCCCTAACCCCTAACCCCTAACCCTAACCCTAACCCCTAACCCTGACTCCTAACCCCAACCCCTAACCCTAAACCCTAACCCTAACCCCTGACCCTCACCCCTCACCCCTAACCCTAACCCCTAAACCCTAACCCTAACCCTAACCCCTAACCCTGACTCCTAACCCCTAACCCTGACTCCTAACCCCAACCCCTAACCCTAAACCCTAACCCTAACCCCTAACCCTGACTCCTAACCCTAACCCCTAACCCTAACCCCTGACCCTGACTCCTAACCGCAACCCCTAATCCTAACACTAACCCCTAAACCCGAACCCTAACCCTAACCCTAACCCCTAACCCTAACCCCTTACCCTAAGCCCAGCAGCTCCCCCCCACCCCTTTCCTGGATATCTTTTCGAGTCTGGGACGCGACACGGCACACCTGAGCAGCTTGGTGGTTTAGTGTTGGACTAATTCGCAAGCAGCCCGGGCGGGAAAAGGCTGTGGGCAGCATTGTACTGCCCCAGGTGGGGCCAGCAGAAGCAGGTCATTACTCAACGTTGAGCCCAGCTTCCCCTGGTGAAACGAGTGTTCCTTTCTTTCTGAAGCAATGGAAAAAGAAATGCATAAGTCAATGAAAAACTGAAATTTAAGTTGAAACAATTTTTAGAAAGACTCCCCAACTATACAGAAAGAAAGAAAGAAAGAAAGAAAGAAAGAAAGAAAGAAAGAAAGAAAGAAAGAAAGAAAGAAAGAAAGAAAAGGAAAGACAAGGAAAGAAAGAAAGAAAGGAAGAAAGAAAGAAAGAAAGAATTTTTAAAAGAGAGAAACAACGTTGAACAAGTGCAGAGATGGATGGAATTCAGATTCCTTAGGAAGGATTCTGGCACTGTAGCCCAACGGGGAAAATCTGTGGAGGGGTGGGAGTTGGGGTGGTGGGGAAGAAAAGAAGAAAGTCAGTTAGCATTGAACATCTAAACGGGGTGGGAGGAGAAGCGGTGCAGAGATGGCAAGGAGTGGGGGGAGGGGTAGGGAAGGTCAGGTTTCAGAAGGCTGAGAGGATGCAGACAATCAATAGGTCAAGAGTGACACCTGCTGGCAAATAGCGTGTGTCAATTGCCGCCGGGCAGCTGGTCGACCACCGCCGAGAGACTGAGTGCAACTGGTCGACCTGAGCTGAGAGACCAAATGCAACTGGTCGACCTCCGCTGAGACCAAATGCAACTGGTCGACCTCCGCTGAGACCAAATGCAACTGGTCGACCTGAGCTGAGAGACTGAGTGCAACCAGGCAGCTGGTCGACTGCCTTCCTTGGAAAAGAAAGGGTTAGGGTGGGAGGGAGAGAGGGAGAAAGAGAGAAGGAGGGAGAGAGGGAGAGAGGGGCAGAGAGAGAGAGAGAATCTTCCACCACTTCACCAGTCAGTTCAGGACTTTGTCCCCAAAATGCAGGCCTAGAGAACTCAGAACGTTGGTGAACACAGCATTCCAGAGAGTATAGAATACTGGTCCTCGGTGCCACACAGCTCTGTTTAGCATACAAACAGGGTTTTCAACAGCTTTTGCCTCAAACCTGTGTGTGTGTGTGTGTGTGTGTGTAAAAACTGAACGTTTCTGACTTCATGTGCACAGAACCTCAACAAAACAACTAAACCAATGGGCATCGGAGTCCCATCTGGAGGTGTTCACATTGCATTTTGACAAGATACTGAGCCAAATCTCAGAGAGAGAAGTGAGGAGCAAAATCAATCAATAATGATAAATAGGTGGTAAGAAATCACGAATGTAAAACCGAATGATCTGTATTCTGGGAGTGAGTGAGTGGAATTTACCAACAGTGTCTGGTACACCTTTGTATCTGGATAGGCAATGATGGAGAGCAGTGGGGGTGGTGATGGTGGTGGAGGGTGGGGTGGAGAGATGTCATTTCCAGTGTTCTCCAACCTAAGGGAAACTTGTAGGGAAAGTAGCATGCTGCCTAACTCTAAACCTAACCCTAAACCCTAACCGTAACCCCTAAACCCTAACCCTAACCCCTAACCCTAACCCTAACCCCTAACCCCTAACCCTGACTCCTAACCCTAACCCCTAACCCCTAACCCCTGACCCTGACTCCTAACCCCAACCCCTAATCCTAACACTAACCCCTAAACCCGAACCCTAACCCTAACCCCTAACCCTAACCCTAACCACTAACCCTAACCCTGACTCCTAACCCTAACCCCTAACCCTAACCCCTAACCCTAACCCCTAACCCTAACCCCTAACCCTGACCCCTAACCCCTAACCCTAACCCCTAACCCCTAACCCCTAACCCTAACCCTGACCCCTAACCCTGACTCCTAACCCCAACCCCTAACCCTAAACCCTAACCCTAACCCCTGACCCTCACCCCTAACCCCTAACCCTAACCCCTAAACCCTAACCCTAACCCTAACCCTAACCCCTAACCCTGACTCCTAACCCCTAACCCTGACTCCTAACCCCAACCCCTAACCCTAAACCCTAACCCTAACCCCTAACCCTGACTCCTAACCCTAACCCCTAACCCTAACCCCTGACCCTGACTCCTAACCGCAACCCCTAATCCTAACACTAACCCCTAAACCCGAACCCTAACCCTAACCCTAACCCCTAACCCTAACCCCTTACCCTAAGCCCAGCAGCTCCCCCCCACCCCTTTCCTGGATATCTTTTCGAGTCTGGGACGCGACACGGCACACCTGAGCAGCTTGGTGGTTTAGTGTTGGACTAATTCGCAAGCAGCCCGGGCGGGAAAAGGCTGTGGGCAGCATTGTACTGCCCCAGGTGGGGCCAGCAGAAGCAGGTCATTACTCAACGTTGAGCCCAGCTTCCCCTGGTGAAACGAGTGTTCCTTTCTTTCTGAAGCAATGGGAAAAAGAAATGCATAAGTCAATGAAAAACTGAAATTTAAGTTGAAACAATTTTTAGAAAGACTCCCCAACTATACAGAAAGAAAGAAAGAAAGAAAGAAAGAAAGAAAGAAAGAAAGAAAGAAAGAAAGAAAGAAAGAAAAGGAAAGACAAGGAAAGAAAGAAAGAAAGGAAGAAAGAAAGAAAGAAAGAATTTTTAAAAGAGAGAAACAACGTTGAACAAGTGCAGAGATGGATGGAATTCAGATTCCTTAGGAAGGATTCTGGCACTGTAGCCAAACGGGGAAAATCTGTGGAGGGGTGGGAGTTGGGGTGGTGGGGAAGAAAAGAAGAAAGTCAGTTAGCATTGAACATCTAAACGGGGTGGGAGGAGAAGCGGTGCAGAGATGGCAAGGAGTGGGGGGAGGGGTAGGGAAGGTCAGGTTTCAGAAGGCTGAGAGGATGCAGACAATCAATAGGTCAAGAGTGACACCTGCTGGCAAATAGCGTGTGTCAATTGCCGCCGGGCAGCTGGTCGACCACCGCCGAGAGACTGAGTGCAACTGGTCGACCTGAGCTGAGAGACCAAATGCAACTGGTCGACCTCCGCTGAGACCAAATGCAACTGGTCGACCTCCGCTGAGACCAAATGCAACTGGTCGACCTCAGCTGAGAGACTGAGTGCAACCAGGCAGCTGGTCGACTGCCTTCCTTGGAAAAGAAAGGGTTAGGGTGGGAGGGAGAGAGGGAGAAAGAGAGAAGGAGGGAGAGAGGGAGAGAGGGGCAGAGAGAGAGAGAGAATCTTCCACCACTTCACCAGTCAGTTCAGGACTTTGTCCCCAAAATGCAGGCCTAGAGAACTCAGAATGTTGGTGAACACAGCATTCCAGAGAGTATAGAATACTGGTCCTCGGTGCCACACAGCTCTGTTTAGCATACAAACAGGGTTTTCAACAGCTTTTGCCTCAAACCTGTGTGTGTGTGTGTGTGTGTGTGTGTGTGTAAAAACTGAACGTTTCTGACTTCATGTGCACAGAACCTCAACAAAACAACTAAACCAATGGGCATCGGAGTCCCATCTGGAGGTGTTCACATTGCATTTTGACAAGATACTGAGCCAAATCTCAGAGAGAGAAGTGAGGAGCAAAATCAATCAATAATGATAAATAGGTGGTAAGAAATCACGAATGTAAAACCGAATGATCTGTATTCTGGGAGTGAGTGAGTGGAATTTACCAACAGTGTCTGGTACACCTTTGTATCTGGATAGGCAATGATGGAGAGCAGTGGGGGTGGTGATGGTGGTGGAGGGTGGGGTGGAGAGATGTCATTTCCAGTGTTCTCCAACCTAAGGGAAACTTGTAGGGAAAGTAGCATGCTGCCTAACTCTAAACCTAACCCTAAACCCTAACCGTAACCCCTAAACCCTAACCCTAACCCCTAACCCTAACCCTAACCCCTAACCCCTAACCCTGACTCCTAACCCTAACCCCTAACCCCTAACCCCTGACCCTGACTCCTAACCCCAACCCCTAATCCTAACACTAACCCCTAAACCCGAACCCTAACCCTAACCCCTAACCCTAACCCTAACCACTAACCCTAACCCTGACTCCTAACCCTAACCCCTAACCCTAACCCCTAACCCTAACCCCTAACCCTAACCCCTAACCCTGACCCCTAACCCCTAACCCTAACCCCTAACCCCTAACCCCTAACCCTAACCCTAACCCCTAACCCTGACTCCTAACCCCAACCCCTAACCCTAAACCCTAACCCTAACCCCTGACCCTCACCCCTAACCCCTAACCCTAACCCCTAAACCCTAACCCTAACCCTAATCCTAACCCCTAACCCTGACTCCTAACCCCTAACCCTGACTCCTAACCCCAACCCCTAACCCTAAACCCTAACCCTAACCCCTAACCCTGACTCCTAACCCTAACCCCTAACCCTAACCCCTGACCCTGACTCCTAACCGCAACCCCTAATCCTAACACTAACCCCTAAACCCGAACCCTAACCCTAACCCTAACCCCTAACCCTAACCCCTTACCCTAAGCCCAGCAGCTCCCCCCCACCCCTTTCCTGGATATCTTTTCGAGTCTGGGACGCGACACGGCACACCTGAGCAGCTTGGTGGTTTAGTGTTGGACTAATTCGCAAGCAGCCCGGGCGGGAAAAGGCTGTGGGCAGCATTGTACTGCCCCAGGTGGGGCCAGCAGAAGCAGGTCATTACTCAACGTTGAGCCCAGCTTCCCCTGGTGAAACGAGTGTTCCTTTCTTTCTGAAGCAATGGGAAAAAGAAATGCATAAGTCAATGAAAAACTGAAATTTAAGTTGAAACAATTTTTAGAAAGACTCCCCAACTATACAGAAAGAAAGAAAGAAAGAAAGAAAGAAAGAAAGAAAGAAAGAAAGAAAGAAAGAAAGAAAGAAAAGGAAAGACAAGGAAAGAAAGAAAGAAAGGAAGAAAGAAAGAAAGAAAGAATTTTTAAAAGAGAGAAACAACGTTGAACAAGTGCAGAGATGGATGGAATTCAGATTCCTTAGGAAGGATTCTGGCACTGTAGCCAAACGGGGAAAATCTGTGGAGGGGTGGGAGTTGGGGTGGTGGGGAAGAAAAGAAGAAAGTCAGTTAGCATTGAACATCTAAACGGGGTGGGAGGAGAAGCGGTGCAGAGATGGCAAGGAGTGGGGGGAGGGGTAGGGAAGGTCAGGTTTCAGAAGGCTGAGAGGATGCAGACAATCAATAGGTCAAGAGTGACACCTGCTGGCAAATAGCGTGTGTCAATTGCCGCCGGGCAGCTGGTCGACCACCGCCGAGAGACTGAGTGCAACTGGTCGACCTGAGCTGAGAGACCAAATGCAACTGGTCGACCTCCGCTGAGACCAAATGCAACTGGTCGACCTCCGCTGAGACCAAATGCAACTGGTCGACCTCCGCTGAGACCAAATGCAACTGGTCGACCTCAGCTGAGAGACTGAGTGCAACCAGGCAGCTGGTCGACTGCCTTCCTTGGAAAAGAAAGGGTTAGGGTGGGAGGGAGAGAGGGAGAAAGAGAGAAGGAGGGAGAGAGGGAGAGAGGGGCAGAGAGAGAGAGAGAATCTTCCACCACTTCACCAGTCAGTTCAGGACTTTGTCCCCAAAATGCAGGCCTAGAGAACTCAGAACGTTGGTGAACACAGCATTCCAGAGAGTATAGAATACTGGTCCTCGGTGCCACACAGCTCTGTTTAGCATACAAACAGGGTTTTCAACAGCTTTTGCCTCAAACCTGTGTGTGTGTGTGTGTGTGTGTGTAAAAACTGAACGTTTCTGACTTCATGTGCACAGAACCTCAACAAAACAACTAAACCAATGGGCATCGGAGTCCCATCTGGAGGTGTTCACATTGCATTTTGACAAGATACTGAGCCAAATCTCAGAGAGAGAAGTGAGGAGCAAAATCAATCAATAATGATAAATAGGTGGTAAGAAATCACGAATGTAAAACCGAATGATCTGTATTCTGGGAGTGAGTGAGTGGAATTTACCAACAGTGTCTGGTACACCTTTGTATCTGGATAGGCAATGATGGAGAGCAGTGGGGGTGGTGATGGTGGTGGAGGGTGGGGTGGAGAGATGTCATTTCCAGTGTTCTCCAACCTAAGGGAAACTTGTAGGGAAAGTAGCATGCTGCCTAACTCTAAACCTAACCCTAAACCCTAACCGTAACCCCTAAACCCTAACCCTAACCCCTAACCCTAACCCTAACCCCTAACCCCTAACCCTGACTCCTAACCCTAACCCCTAACCCCTAACCCCTGACCCTGACTCCTAACCCCAACCCCTAATCCTAACACTAACCCCTAAACCCGAACCCTAACCCTAACCCCTAACCCTAACCCTAACCACTAACCCTAACCCTGACTCCTAACCCTAACCCCTAACCCTAACCCCTAACCCTAACCCCTAACCCTAACCCCTAACCCTGACCCCTAACCCCTAACCCTAACCCCTAACCCCTAACCCCTAACCCTAACCCTAACCCCTAACCCTGACTCCTAACCCCAACCCCTAACCCTAAACCCTAACCCTAACCCCTGACCCTCACCCCTAACCCCTAACCCTAACCCCTAAACCCTAACCCTAACCCTAACCCTAACCCCTAACCCTGACTCCTAACCCCTAACCCTGACTCCTAACCCCAACCCCTAACCCTAAACCCTAACCCTAACCCCTAACCCTGACTCCTAACCCTAACCCCTAACCCTAACCCCTGACCCTGACTCCTAACCGCAACCCCTAATCCTAACACTAACCCCTAAACCCGAACCCTAACCCTAACCCTAACCCCTAACCCTAACCCCTTACCCTAAGCCCAGCAGCTCCCCCCCACCCCTTTCCTGGATATCTTTTCGAGTCTGGGACGCGACACGGCACACCTGAGCAGCTTGGTGGTTTAGTGTTGGACTAATTCGCAAGCAGCCCGGGCGGGAAAAGGCTGTGGGCAGCATTGTACTGCCCCAGGTGGGGCCAGCAGAAGCAGGTCATTACTCAACGTTGAGCCCAGCTTCCCCTGGTGAAACGAGTGTTCCTTTCTTTCTGAAGCAATGGGAAAAAGAAATGCATAAGTCAATGAAAAACTGAAATTTAAGTTGAAACAATTTTTAGAAAGACTCCCCAACTATACAGAAAGAAAGAAAGAAAGAAAGAAAGAAAGAAAGAAAGAAAGAAAGAAAGAAAGAAAAGGAAAGACAAGGAAAGAAAGAAAGAAAGGAAGAAAGAAAGAAAGAAAGAATTTTTAAAAGAGAGAAACAACGTTGAACAAGTGCAGAGATGGATGGAATTCAGATTCCTTAGGAAGGATTCTGGCACTGTAGCCAAACGGGGAAAATGTGTGGAGGGGTGGGAGTTGGGGTGGTGGGGAAGAAAAGAAGAAAGTCAGTTAGCATTGAACATCTAAACGGGGTGGGAGGAGAAGCGGTGCAGAGATGGCAAGGAGTGGGGGGAGGGGTAGGGAAGGTCAGGTTTCAGAAGGCTGAGAGGATGCAGACAATCAATAGGTCAAGAGTGACACCTGCTGGCAAATAGCGTGTGTCAATTGCCGCCGGGCAGCTGGTCGACCACCGCCGAGAGACTGAGTGCAACTGGTCGACCTGAGCTGAGAGACCAAATGCAACTGGTCGACCTCCGCTGAGACCAAATGCAACTGGTCGACCTCCGCTGAGACCAAATGCAACTGGTCGACCTCCGCTGAGACCAAATGCAACTGGTCGACCTGAGCTGAGAGACTGAGTGCAACCAGGCAGCTGGTCGACTGCCTTCCTTGGAAAAGAAAGGGTTAGGGTGGGAGGGAGAGAGGGAGAAAGAGAGAAGGAGGGAGAGAGGGAGAGAGGGGCAGAGAGAGAGAGAGAATCTTCCACCACTTCACCAGTCAGTTCAGGACTTTGTCCCCAAAATGCAGGCCTAGAGAACTCAGAACGTTGGTGAACACAGCATTCCAGAGAGTATAGAATACTGGTCCTCGGTGCCACACAGCTCTGTTTAGCATACAAACAGGGTTTTCAACAGCTTTTGCCTCAAACCTGTGTGTGTGTGTGTGTGTGTGTGTAAAAACTGAACGTTTCTGACTTCATGTGCACAGAACCTCAACAAAACAACTAAACCAATGGGCATCGGAGTCCCATCTGGAGGTGTTCACATTGCATTTTGACAAGATACTGAGCCAAATCTCAGAGAGAGAAGTGAGGAGCAAAATCAATCAATAATGATAAATAGGTGGTAAGAAATCACGAATGTAAAACCGAATGATCTGTATTCTGGGAGTGAGTGAGTGGAATTTACCAACAGTGTCTGGTACACCTTTGTATCTGGATAGGCAATGATGGAGAGCAGTGGGGGTGGTGATGGTGGTGGAGGGTGGGGTGGAGAGATGTCATTTCCAGTGTTCTCCAACCTAAGGGAAACTTGTAGGGAAAGTAGCATGCTGCCTAACTCTAAACCTAACCCTAAACCCTAACCGTAACCCCTAAACCCTAACCCTAACCCCTAACCCTAACCCTAACCCCTAACCCCTAACCCTGACTCCTAACCCTAACCCCTAACCCCTAACCCCTGACCCTGACTCCTAACCCCAACCCCTAATCCTAACACTAACCCCTAAACCCGAACCCTAACCCTAACCCCTAACCCTAACCCTAACCACTAACCCTAACCCTGACTCCTAACCCTAACCCCTAACCCTAACCCCTAACCCTAACCCCTAACCCTAACCCCTAACCCTGACCCCTAACCCCTAACCCTAACCCCTAACCCCTAACCCCTAACCCTAACCCTAACCCCTAACCCTGACTCCTAACCCCAACCCCTAACCCTAAACCCTAACCCTAACCCCTGACCCTCACCCCTAACCCCTAACCCTAACCCCTAAACCCTAACCCTAACCCTAACCCTAACCCCTAACCCTGACTCCTAACCCCTAACCCTGACTCCTAACCCCAACCCCTAACCCTAAACCCTAACCCTAACCCCTAACCCTGACTCCTAACCCTAACCCCTAACCCTAACCCCTGACCCTGACTCCTAACCGCAACCCCTAATCCTAACACTAACCCCTAAACCCGAACCCTAACCCTAACCCTAACCCCTAACCCTAACCCCTTACCCTAAGCCCAGCAGCTCCCCCCCACCCCTTTCCTGGATATCTTTTCGAGTCTGGGACGCGACACGGCACACCTGAGCAGCTTGGTGGTTTAGTGTTGGACTAATTCGCAAGCAGCCCGGGCGGGAAAAGGCTGTGGGCAGCATTGTACTGCCCCAGGTGGGGCCAGCAGAAGCAGGTCATTACTCAACGTTGAGCCCAGCTTCCCCTGGTGAAACGAGTGTTCCTTTCTTTCTGAAGCAATGGGAAAAAGAAATGCATAAGTCAATGAAAAACTGAAATTTAAGTTGAAACAATTTTTAGAAAGACTCCCCAACTATACAGAAAGAAAGAAAGAAAGAAAGAAAGAAAGAAAGAAAGAAAAGGAAAGACAAGGAAAGAAAGAAAGAAAGGAAGAAAGAAAGAAAGGAAGAAAGAAAGAAAGAAAGAATTTTTAAAAGAGAGAAACAACGTTGAACAAGTGCAGAGATGGATGGAATTCAGATTCCTTAGGAAGGATTCTGGCACTGTAGCCAAACGGGGAAAATGTGTGGAGGGGTGGGAGTTGGGGTGGTGGGGAAGAAAAGAAGAAAGTCAGTTAGCATTGAACATCTAAACGGGGTGGGAGGAGAAGCGGTGCAGAGATGGCAAGGAGTGGGGGGAGGGGTAGGGAAGGTCAGGTTTCAGAAGGCTGAGAGGATGCAGACAATCAATAGGTCAAGAGTGACACCTGCTGGCAAATAGCGTGTGTCAATTGCCGCCGGGCAGCTGGTCGACCACCGCCGAGAGACTGAGTGCAACTGGTCGACCTGAGCTGAGAGACCAAATGCAACTGGTCGACCTCCGCTGAGACCAAATGCAACTGGTCGACCTCCGCTGAGACCAAATGCAACTGGTCGACCTGAGCTGAGAGACTGAGTGCAACCAGGCAGCTGGTCGACTGCCTTCCTTGGAAAAGAAAGGGTTAGGGTGGGAGGGAGAGAGGGAGAAAGAGAGAAGGAGGGAGAGAGGGAGAGAGGGGCAGAGAGAGAGAGAGAATCTTCCACCACTTCACCAGTCAGTTCAGGACTTTGTCCCCAAAATGCAGGCCTAGAGAACTCAGAACGTTGGTGAACACAGCATTCCAGAGAGTATAGAATACTGGTCCTCGGTGCCACACAGCTCTGTTTAGCATACAAACAGGGTTTTCAACAGCTTTTGCCTCAAACCTGTGTGTGTGTGTGTGTGTGTGTGTAAAAACTGAACGTTTCTGACTTCATGTGCACAGAACCTCAACAAAACAACTAAACCAATGGGCATCGGAGTCCCATCTGGAGGTGTTCACATTGCATTTTGACAAGATACTGAGCCAAATCTCAGAGAGAGAAGTGAGGAGCAAAATCAATCAATAATGATAAATAGGTGGTAAGAAATCACGAATGTAAAACCGAATGATCTGTATTCTGGGAGTGAGTGAGTGGAATTTACCAACAGTGTCTGGTACACCTTTGTATCTGGATAGGCAATGATGGAGAGCAGTGGGGGTGGTGATGGTGGTGGAGGGTGGGGTGGAGAGATGTCATTTCCAGTGTTCTCCAACCTAAGGGAAACTTGTAGGGAAAGTAGCATGCTGCCTAACTCTAAACCTAACCCTAAACCCTAACCGTAACCCCTAAACCCTAACCCTAACCCCTAACCCTAACCCTAACCCCTAACCCCTAACCCTGACTCCTAACCCTAACCCCTAACCCCTAACCCCTGACCCTGACTCCTAACCCCAACCCCTAATCCTAACACTAACCCCTAAACCCGAACCCTAACCCTAACCCCTAACCCTAACCCTAACCACTAACCCTAACCCTGACTCCTAACCCTAACCCCTAACCCTAACCCCTAACCCTAACCCCTAACCCTAACCCCTAACCCTGACCCCTAACCCCTAACCCTAACCCCTAACCCCTAACCCCTAACCCTAACCCTAACCCCTAACCCTGACTCCTAACCCCAACCCCTAACCCTAAACCCTAACCCTAACCCCTGACCCTCACCCCTAACCCCTAACCCTAACCCCTAAACCCTAACCCTAACCCTAATCCTAACCCCTAACCCTGACTCCTAACCCCTAACCCTGACTCCTAACCCCAACCCCTAACCCTAAACCCTAACCCTAACCCCTAACCCTGACTCCTAACCCTAACCCCTAACCCTAACCCCTGACCCTGACTCCTAACCGCAACCCCTAATCCTAACACTAACCCCTAAACCCGAACCCTAACCCTAACCCTAACCCCTAACCCTAACCCCTTACCCTAAGCCCAGCAGCTCCCCCCCACCCCTTTCCTGGATATCTTTTCGAGTCTGGGACGCGACACGGCACACCTGAGCAGCTTGGTGGTTTAGTGTTGGACTAATTCGCAAGCAGCCCGGGCGGGAAAAGGCTGTGGGCAGCATTGTACTGCCCCAGGTGGGGCCAGCAGAAGCAGGTCATTACTCAACGTTGAGCCCAGCTTCCCCTGGTGAAACGAGTGTTCCTTTCTTTCTGAAGCAATGGGAAAAAGAAATGCATAAGTCAATGAAAAACTGAAATTTAAGTTGAAACAATTTTTAGAAAGACTCCCCAACTATACAGAAAGAAAGAAAGAAAGAAAGAAAGAAAGAAAGAAAAGGAAAGACAAGGAAAGAAAGAAAGAAAGGAAGAAAGAAAGAAAGAAAGAATTTTTAAAAGAGAGAAACAACGTTGAACAAGTGCAGAGATGGATGGAATTCAGATTCCTTAGGAAGGATTCTGGCACTGTAGCCCAACGGGGAAAATCTGTGGAGGGGTGGGAGTTGGGGTGGTGGGGAAGAAAAGAAGAAAGTCAGTTAGCATTGAACATCTAAACGGGGTGGGAGGAGAAGCGGTGCAGAGATGGCAAGGAGTGGGGGGAGGGGTAGGGAAGGTCAGGTTTCAGAAGGCTGAGAGGATGCAGACAATCAATAGGTCAAGAGTGACACCTGCTGGCAAATAGCGTGTGTCAATTGCCGCCGGGCAGCTGGTCGACCACCGCCGAGAGACTGAGTGCAACTGGTCGACCTGAGCTGAGAGACCAAATGCAACTGGTCGACCTCCGCTGAGACCAAATGCAACTGGTCGACCTCCGCTGAGACCAAATGCAACTGGTCGACCTGAGCTGAGAGACTGAGTGCAACCAGGCAGCTGGTCGACTGCCTTCCTTGGAAAAGAAAGGGTTAGGGTGGGAGGGAGAGAGGGAGAAAGAGAGAAGGAGGGAGAGAGGGAGAGAGGGGCAGAGAGAGAGAGAGAATCTTCCACCACTTCACCAGTCAGTTCAGGACTTTGTCCCCAAAATGCAGGCCTAGAGAACTCAGAACGTTGGTGAACACAGCATTCCAGAGAGTATAGAATACTGGTCCTCGGTGCCACACAGCTCTGTTTAGCATACAAACAGGGTTTTCAACAGCTTTTGCCTCAAACCTGTGTGTGTGTGTGTGTGTGTGTGTAAAAACTGAACGTTTCTGACTTCATGTGCACAGAACCTCAACAAAACAACTAAACCAATGGGCATCGGAGTCCCATCTGGAGGTGTTCACATTGCATTTTGACAAGATACTGAGCCAAATCTCAGAGAGAGAAGTGAGGAGCAAAATCAATCAATAATGATAAATAGGTGGTAAGAAATCACGAATGTAAAACCGAATGATCTGTATTCTGGGAGTGAGTGAGTGGAATTTACCAACAGTGTCTGGTACACCTTTGTATCTGGATAGGCAATGATGGAGAGCAGTGGGGGTGGTGATGGTGGTGGAGGGTGGGGTGGAGAGATGTCATTTCCAGTGTTCTCCAACCTAAGGGAAACTTGTAGGGAAAGTAGCATGCTGCCTAACTCTAAACCTAACCCTAAACCCTAACCGTAACCCCTAAACCCTAACCCTAACCCCTAACCCTAACCCTAACCCCTAACCCCTAACCCTGACTCCTAACCCTAACCCCTAACCCCTAACCCCTGACCCTGACTCCTAACCCCAACCCCTAATCCTAACACTAACCCCTAAACCCGAACCCTAACCCTAACCCCTAACCCTAACCCTAACCACTAACCCTAACCCTGACTCCTAACCCTAACCCCTAACCCTAACCCCTAACCCTAACCCCTAACCCTAACCCCTAACCCTGACCCCTAACCCCTAACCCTAACCCCTAACCCCTAACCCCTAACCCTAACCCTAACCCCTAACCCTGACTCCTAACCCTGACTCCTAACCCCAACCCCTAACCCTAAACCCTAACCCTAACCCCTGACCCTCACCCCTCACCCCTAACCCTAACCCCTAAACCCTAACCCTAACCCTAACCCCTAACCCTGACTCCTAACCCCTAACCCTGACTCCTAACCCCAACCCCTAACCCTAAACCCTAACCCTAACCCCTAACCCTGACTCCTAACCCTAACCCCTAACCCTAACCCCTGACCCTGACTCCTAACCGCAACCCCTAATCCTAACACTAACCCCTAAACCCGAACCCTAACCCTAACCCTAACCCCTAACCCTAACCCCTTACCCTAAGCCCAGCAGCTCCCCCCCACCCCTTTCCTGGATATCTTTTCGAGTCTGGGACGCGACACGGCACACCTGAGCAGCTTGGTGGTTTAGTGTTGGACTAATTCGCAAGCAGCCCGGGCGGGAAAAGGCTGTGGGCAGCATTGTACTGCCCCAGGTGGGGCCAGCAGAAGCAGGTCATTACTCAACGTTGAGCCCAGCTTCCCCTGGTGAAACGAGTGTTCCTTTCTTTCTGAAGCAATGGAAAAAGAAATGCATAAGTCAATGAAAAACTGAAATTTAAGTTGAAACAATTTTTAGAAAGACTCCCCAACTATACAGAAAGAAAGAAAGAAAGAAAGAAAGAAAGAAAGAAAGAAAGAAAGAAAGAAAGAAAGAAAGAAAGAAAGAAAAGGAAAGACAAGGAAAGAAAGAAAGAAAGGAAGAAAGAAAGAAAGAAAGAATTTTTAAAAGAGAGAAACAACGTTGAACAAGTGCAGAGATGGATGGAATTCAGATTCCTTAGGAAGGATTCTGGCACTGTAGCCCAACGGGGAAAATCTGTGGAGGGGTGGGAGTTGGGGTGGTGGGGAAGAAAAGAAGAAAGTCAGTTAGCATTGAACATCTAAACGGGGTGGGAGGAGAAGCGGTGCAGAGATGGCAAGGAGTGGGGGGAGGGGTAGGGAAGGTCAGGTTTCAGAAGGCTGAGAGGATGCAGACAATCAATAGGTCAAGAGTGACACCTGCTGGCAAATAGCGTGTGTCAATTGCCGCCGGGCAGCTGGTCGACCACCGCCGAGAGACTGAGTGCAACTGGTCGACCTGAGCTGAGAGACCAAATGCAACTGGTCGACCTCCGCTGAGACCAAATGCAACTGGTCGACCTCCGCTGAGACCAAATGCAACTGGTCGACCTGAGCTGAGAGACTGAGTGCAACCAGGCAGCTGGTCGACTGCCTTCCTTGGAAAAGAAAGGGTTAGGGTGGGAGGGAGAGAGGGAGAAAGAGAGAAGGAGGGAGAGAGGGAGAGAGGGGCAGAGAGAGAGAGAGAATCTTCCACCACTTCACCAGTCAGTTCAGGACTTTGTCCCCAAAATGCAGGCCTAGAGAACTCAGAACGTTGGTGAACACAGCATTCCAGAGAGTATAGAATACTGGTCCTCGGTGCCACACAGCTCTGTTTAGCATACAAACAGGGTTTTCAACAGCTTTTGCCTCAAACCTGTGTGTGTGTGTGTGTGTGTGTGTAAAAACTGAACGTTTCTGACTTCATGTGCACAGAACCTCAACAAAACAACTAAACCAATGGGCATCGGAGTCCCATCTGGAGGTGTTCACATTGCATTTTGACAAGATACTGAGCCAAATCTCAGAGAGAGAAGTGAGGAGCAAAATCAATCAATAATGATAAATAGGTGGTAAGAAATCACGAATGTAAAACCGAATGATCTGTATTCTGGGAGTGAGTGAGTGGAATTTACCAACAGTGTCTGGTACACCTTTGTATCTGGATAGGCAATGATGGAGAGCAGTGGGGGTGGTGATGGTGGTGGAGGGTGGGGTGGAGAGATGTCATTTCCAGTGTTCTCCAACCTAAGGGAAACTTGTAGGGAAAGTAGCATGCTGCCTAACTCTAAACCTAACCCTAAACCCTAACCGTAACCCCTAAACCCTAACCCTAACCCCTAACCCTAACCCTAACCCCTAACCCCTAACCCCTAACCCTGACTCCTAACCCTAACCCCTAACCCCTAACCCCTGACCCTGACTCCTAACCCCAACCCCTAATCCTAACACTAACCCCTAAACCCGAACCCTAACCCTAACCCCTAACCCTAACCCTAACCACTAACCCTAACCCTGACTCCTAACCCTAACCCCTAACCCTAACCCCTAACCCTAACCCCTAACCCTAACCCCTAACCCTGACCCCTAACCCCTAACCCTAACCCCTAACCCCTAACCCCTAACCCTAACCCTAACCCCTAACCCTGACTCCTAACCCCAACCCCTAACCCTAAACCCTAACCCTAACCCCTGACCCTCACCCCTAACCCCTAACCCTAACCCCTAAACCCTAACCCTAACCCTAACCCTAACCCCTAACCCTGACTCCTAACCCCTAACCCTGACTCCTAACCCCAACCCCTAACCCTAAACCCTAACCCTAACCCCTAACCCTGACTCCTAACCCTAACCCCTAACCCTAACCCCTGACCCTGACTCCTAACCGCAACCCCTAATCCTAACACTAACCCCTAAACCCGAACCCTAACCCTAACCCTAACCCCTAACCCTAACCCCTTACCCTAAGCCCAGCAGCTCCCCCCCACCCCTTTCCTGGATATCTTTTCGAGTCTGGGACGCGACACGGCACACCTGAGCAGCTTGGTGGTTTAGTGTTGGACTAATTCGCAAGCAGCCCGGGCGGGAAAAGGCTGTGGGCAGCATTGTACTGCCCCAGGTGGGGCCAGCAGAAGCAGGTCATTACTCAACGTTGAGCCCAGCTTCCCCTGGTGAAACGAGTGTTCCTTTCTTTCTGAAGCAATGGGAAAAAGAAATGCATAAGTCAATGAAAAACTGAAATTTAAGTTGAAACAATTTTTAGAAAGACTCCCCAACTATACAGAAAGAAAGAAAGAAAGAAAGAAAGAAAGAAAGAAAGAAAGAAAGAAAGAAAGAAAGAAAGAAAGAAAAGGAAAGACAAGGAAAGAAAGAAAGAAAGGAAGAAAGAAAGAAAGAAAGAATTTTTAAAAGAGAGAAACAACGTTGAACAAGTGCAGAGATGGATGGAATTCAGATTCCTTAGGAAGGATTCTGGCACTGTAGCCAAACGGGGAAAATCTGTGGAGGGGTGGGAGTTGGGGTGGTGGGGAAGAAAAGAAGAAAGTCAGTTAGCATTGAACATCTAAACGGGGTGGGAGGAGAAGCGGTGCAGAGATGGCAAGGAGTGGGGGGAGGGGTAGGGAAGGTCAGGTTTCAGAAGGCTGAGAGGATGCAGACAATCAATAGGTCAAGAGTGACACCTGCTGGCAAATAGCGTGTGTCAATTGCCGCCGGGCAGCTGGTCGACCACCGCCGAGAGACTGAGTGCAACTGGTCGACCTGAGCTGAGAGACCAAATGCAACTGGTCGACCTCCGCTGAGACCAAATGCAACTGGTCGACCTCCGCTGAGACCAAATGCAACTGGTCGACCTCAGCTGAGAGACTGAGTGCAACCAGGCAGCTGGTCGACTGCCTTCCTTGGAAAAGAAAGGGTTAGGGTGGGAGGGAGAGAGGGAGAAAGAGAGAAGGAGGGAGAGAGGGAGAGAGGGGCAGAGAGAGAGAGAGAATCTTCCACCACTTCACCAGTCAGTTCAGGACTTTGTCCCCAAAATGCAGGCCTAGAGAACTCAGAATGTTGGTGAACACAGCATTCCAGAGAGTATAGAATACTGGTCCTCGGTGCCACACAGCTCTGTTTAGCATACAAACAGGGTTTTCAACAGCTTTTGCCTCAAACCTGTGTGTGTGTGTGTGTGTGTGTGTGTGTGTAAAAACTGAACGTTTCTGACTTCATGTGCACAGAACCTCAACAAAACAACTAAACCAATGGGCATCGGAGTCCCATCTGGAGGTGTTCACATTGCATTTTGACAAGATACTGAGCCAAATCTCAGAGAGAGAAGTGAGGAGCAAAATCAATCAATAATGATAAATAGGTGGTAAGAAATCACGAATGTAAAACCGAATGATCTGTATTCTGGGAGTGAGTGAGTGGAATTTACCAACAGTGTCTGGTACACCTTTGTATCTGGATAGGCAATGATGGAGAGCAGTGGGGGTGGTGATGGTGGTGGAGGGTGGGGTGGAGAGATGTCATTTCCAGTGTTCTCCAACCTAAGGGAAACTTGTAGGGAAAGTAGCATGCTGCCTAACTCTAAACCTAACCCTAAACCCTAACCGTAACCCCTAAACCCTAACCCTAACCCCTAACCCTAACCCTAACCCCTAACCCCTAACCCTGACTCCTAACCCTAACCCCTAACCCCTAACCCCTGACCCTGACTCCTAACCCCAACCCCTAATCCTAACACTAACCCCTAAACCCGAACCCTAACCCTAACCCCTAACCCTAACCCTAACCACTAACCCTAACCCTGACTCCTAACCCTAACCCCTAACCCTAACCCCTAACCCTAACCCCTAACCCTAACCCCTAACCCTGACCCCTAACCCCTAACCCTAACCCCTAACCCCTAACCCCTAACCCTAACCCTAACCCCTAACCCTGACTCCTAACCCCAACCCCTAACCCTAAACCCTAACCCTAACCCCTGACCCTCACCCCTAACCCCTAACCCTAACCCCTAAACCCTAACCCTAACCCTAATCCTAACCCCTAACCCTGACTCCTAACCCCTAACCCTGACTCCTAACCCCAACCCCTAACCCTAAACCCTAACCCTAACCCCTAACCCTGACTCCTAACCCTAACCCCTAACCCTAACCCCTGACCCTGACTCCTAACCGCAACCCCTAATCCTAACACTAACCCCTAAACCCGAACCCTAACCCTAACCCTAACCCCTAACCCTAACCCCTTACCCTAAGCCCAGCAGCTCCCCCCCACCCCTTTCCTGGATATCTTTTCGAGTCTGGGACGCGACACGGCACACCTGAGCAGCTTGGTGGTTTAGTGTTGGACTAATTCGCAAGCAGCCCGGGCGGGAAAAGGCTGTGGGCAGCATTGTACTGCCCCAGGTGGGGCCAGCAGAAGCAGGTCATTACTCAACGTTGAGCCCAGCTTCCCCTGGTGAAACGAGTGTTCCTTTCTTTCTGAAGCAATGGGAAAAAGAAATGCATAAGTCAATGAAAAACTGAAATTTAAGTTGAAACAATTTTTAGAAAGACTCCCCAACTATACAGAAAGAAAGAAAGAAAGAAAGAAAGAAAGAAAGAAAGAAAGAAAGAAAGAAAGAAAGAAAGAAAGAAAGAAAGAAAAGGAAAGACAAGGAAAGAAAGAAAGAAAGGAAGAAAGAAAGAAAGAAAGAATTTTTAAAAGAGAGAAACAACGTTGAACAAGTGCAGAGATGGATGGAATTCAGATTCCTTAGGAAGGATTCTGGCACTGTAGCCAAACGGGGAAAATCTGTGGAGGGGTGGGAGTTGGGGTGGTGGGGAAGAAAAGAAGAAAGTCAGTTAGCATTGAACATCTAAACGGGGTGGGAGGAGAAGCGGTGCAGAGATGGCAAGGAGTGGGGGGAGGGGTAGGGAAGGTCAGGTTTCAGAAGGCTGAGAGGATGCAGACAATCAATAGGTCAAGAGTGACACCTGCTGGCAAATAGCGTGTGTCAATTGCCGCCGGGCAGCTGGTCGACCACCGCCGAGAGACTGAGTGCAACTGGTCGACCTGAGCTGAGAGACCAAATGCAACTGGTCGACCTCCGCTGAGACCAAATGCAACTGGTCGACCTCCGCTGAGACCAAATGCAACTGGTCGACCTCCGCTGAGACCAAATGCAACTGGTCGACCTCAGCTGAGAGACTGAGTGCAACCAGGCAGCTGGTCGACTGCCTTCCTTGGAAAAGAAAGGGTTAGGGTGGGAGGGAGAGAGGGAGAAAGAGAGAAGGAGGGAGAGAGGGAGAGAGGGGCAGAGAGAGAGAGAGAATCTTCCACCACTTCACCAGTCAGTTCAGGACTTTGTCCCCAAAATGCAGGCCTAGAGAACTCAGAACGTTGGTGAACACAGCATTCCAGAGAGTATAGAATACTGGTCCTCGGTGCCACACAGCTCTGTTTAGCATACAAACAGGGTTTTCAACAGCTTTTGCCTCAAACCTGTGTGTGTGTGTGTGTGTGTGTGTAAAAACTGAACGTTTCTGACTTCATGTGCACAGAACCTCAACAAAACAACTAAACCAATGGGCATCGGAGTCCCATCTGGAGGTGTTCACATTGCATTTTGACAAGATACTGAGCCAAATCTCAGAGAGAGAAGTGAGGAGCAAAATCAATCAATAATGATAAATAGGTGGTAAGAAATCACGAATGTAAAACCGAATGATCTGTATTCTGGGAGTGAGTGAGTGGAATTTACCAACAGTGTCTGGTACACCTTTGTATCTGGATAGGCAATGATGGAGAGCAGTGGGGGTGGTGATGGTGGTGGAGGGTGGGGTGGAGAGATGTCATTTCCAGTGTTCTCCAACCTAAGGGAAACTTGTAGGGAAAGTAGCATGCTGCCTAACTCTAAACCTAACCCTAAACCCTAACCGTAACCCCTAAACCCTAACCCTAACCCCTAACCCTAACCCTAACCCCTAACCCCTAACCCTGACTCCTAACCCTAACCCCTAACCCCTAACCCCTGACCCTGACTCCTAACCCCAACCCCTAATCCTAACACTAACCCCTAAACCCGAACCCTAACCCTAACCCCTAACCCTAACCCTAACCACTAACCCTAACCCTGACTCCTAACCCTAACCCCTAACCCTAACCCCTAACCCTAACCCCTAACCCTAACCCCTAACCCTGACCCCTAACCCCTAACCCTAACCCCTAACCCCTAACCCCTAACCCTAACCCTAACCCCTAACCCTGACTCCTAACCCCAACCCCTAACCCTAAACCCTAACCCTAACCCCTGACCCTCACCCCTAACCCCTAACCCTAACCCCTAAACCCTAACCCTAACCCTAACCCTAACCCCTAACCCTGACTCCTAACCCCTAACCCTGACTCCTAACCCCAACCCCTAACCCTAAACCCTAACCCTAACCCCTAACCCTGACTCCTAACCCTAACCCCTAACCCTAACCCCTGACCCTGACTCCTAACCGCAACCCCTAATCCTAACACTAACCCCTAAACCCGAACCCTAACCCTAACCCTAACCCCTAACCCTAACCCCTTACCCTAAGCCCAGCAGCTCCCCCCCACCCCTTTCCTGGATATCTTTTCGAGTCTGGGACGCGACACGGCACACCTGAGCAGCTTGGTGGTTTAGTGTTGGACTAATTCGCAAGCAGCCCGGGCGGGAAAAGGCTGTGGGCAGCATTGTACTGCCCCAGGTGGGGCCAGCAGAAGCAGGTCATTACTCAACGTTGAGCCCAGCTTCCCCTGGTGAAACGAGTGTTCCTTTCTTTCTGAAGCAATGGGAAAAAGAAATGCATAAGTCAATGAAAAACTGAAATTTAAGTTGAAACAATTTTTAGAAAGACTCCCCAACTATACAGAAAGAAAGAAAGAAAGAAAGAAAGAAAGAAAGAAAGAAAGAAAGAAAGAAAGAAAGAAAGAAAGAAAGAAAAGGAAAGACAAGGAAAGAAAGAAAGAAAGGAAGAAAGAAAGAAAGAAAGAATTTTTAAAAGAGAGAAACAACGTTGAACAAGTGCAGAGATGGATGGAATTCAGATTCCTTAGGAAGGATTCTGGCACTGTAGCCAAACGGGGAAAATGTGTGGAGGGGTGGGAGTTGGGGTGGTGGGGAAGAAAAGAAGAAAGTCAGTTAGCATTGAACATCTAAACGGGGTGGGAGGAGAAGCGGTGCAGAGATGGCAAGGAGTGGGGGGAGGGGTAGGGAAGGTCAGGTTTCAGAAGGCTGAGAGGATGCAGACAATCAATAGGTCAAGAGTGACACCTGCTGGCAAATAGCGTGTGTCAATTGCCGCCGGGCAGCTGGTCGACCACCGCCGAGAGACTGAGTGCAACTGGTCGACCTGAGCTGAGAGACCAAATGCAACTGGTCGACCTCCGCTGAGACCAAATGCAACTGGTCGACCTCCGCTGAGACCAAATGCAACTGGTCGACCTGAGCTGAGAGACTGAGTGCAACCAGGCAGCTGGTCGACTGCCTTCCTTGGAAAAGAAAGGGTTAGGGTGGGAGGGAGAGAGGGAGAAAGAGAGAAGGAGGGAGAGAGGGAGAGAGGGGCAGAGAGAGAGAGAGAATCTTCCACCACTTCACCAGTCAGTTCAGGACTTTGTCCCCAAAATGCAGGCCTAGAGAACTCAGAACGTTGGTGAACACAGCATTCCAGAGAGTATAGAATACTGGTCCTCGGTGCCACACAGCTCTGTTTAGCATACAAACAGGGTTTTCAACAGCTTTTGCCTCAAACCTGTGTGTGTGTGTGTGTGTGTGTGTAAAAACTGAACGTTTCTGACTTCATGTGCACAGAACCTCAACAAAACAACTAAACCAATGGGCATCGGAGTCCCATCTGGAGGTGTTCACATTGCATTTTGACAAGATACTGAGCCAAATCTCAGAGAGAGAAGTGAGGAGCAAAATCAATCAATAATGATAAATAGGTGGTAAGAAATCACGAATGTAAAACCGAATGATCTGTATTCTGGGAGTGAGTGAGTGGAATTTACCAACAGTGTCTGGTACACCTTTGTATCTGGATAGGCAATGATGGAGAGCAGTGGGGGTGGTGATGGTGGTGGAGGGTGGGGTGGAGAGATGTCATTTCCAGTGTTCTCCAACCTAAGGGAAACTTGTAGGGAAAGTAGCATGCTGCCTAACTCTAAACCTAACCCTAAACCCTAACCGTAACCCCTAAACCCTAACCCTAACCCCTAACCCTAACCCTAACCCCTAACCCCTAACCCTGACTCCTAACCCTAACCCCTAACCCCTAACCCCTGACCCTGACTCCTAACCCCAACCCCTAATCCTAACACTAACCCCTAAACCCGAACCCTAACCCTAACCCCTAACCCTAACCCTAACCACTAACCCTAACCCTGACTCCTAACCCTAACCCCTAACCCTAACCCCTAACCCTAACCCCTAACCCTAACCCCTAACCCTGACCCCTAACCCCTAACCCTAACCCCTAACCCCTAACCCCTAACCCTAACCCTAACCCCTAACCCTGACTCCTAACCCCAACCCCTAACCCTAAACCCTAACCCTAACCCCTGACCCTCACCCCTAACCCCTAACCCTAACCCCTAAACCCTAACCCTAACCCTAATCCTAACCCCTAACCCTGACTCCTAACCCCTAACCCTGACTCCTAACCCCAACCCCTAACCCTAAACCCTAACCCTAACCCCTAACCCTGACTCCTAACCCTAACCCCTAACCCTAACCCCTGACCCTGACTCCTAACCGCAACCCCTAATCCTAACACTAACCCCTAAACCCGAACCCTAACCCTAACCCTAACCCCTAACCCTAACCCCTTACCCTAAGCCCAGCAGCTCCCCCCTACCCCTTTCCTGGATATCTTTTCGAGTCTGGGACGCGACACGGCACACCTGAGCAGCTTGGTGGTTTAGTGTTGGACTAATTCGCAAGCAGCCCGGGCGGGAAAAGGCTGTGGGCAGCATTGTACTGCCCCAGGTGGGGCCAGCAGAAGCAGGTCATTACTCAACGTTGAGCCCAGCTTCCCCTGGTGAAACGAGTGTTCCTTTCTTTCTGAAGCAATGGGAAAAAGAAATGCATAAGTCAATGAAAAACTGAAATTTAAGTTGAAACAATTTTTAGAAAGACTCCCCAACTATACAGAAAGAAAGAAAGAAAGAAAGAAAGAAAGAAAGAAAAGGAAAGACAAGGAAAGAAAGAAAGAAAGGAAGAAAGAAAGAAAGAAAGAATTTTTAAAAGAGAGAAACAACGTTGAACAAGTGCAGAGATGGATGGAATTCAGATTCCTTAGGAAGGATTCTGGCACTGTAGCCCAACGGGGAAAATGTGTGGAGGGGTGGGAGTTGGGGTGGTGGGGAAGAAAAGAAGAAAGTCAGTTAGCATTGAACATCTAAACGGGGTGGGAGGAGAAGCGGTGCAGAGATGGCAAGGAGTGGGGGGAGGGGTAGGGAAGGTCAGGTTTCAGAAGGCTGAGAGGATGCAGACAATCAATAGGTCAAGAGTGACACCTGCTGGCAAATAGCGTGTGTCAATTGCCGCCGGGCAGCTGGTCGACCACCGCCGAGAGACTGAGTGCAACTGGTCGACCTGAGCTGAGAGACCAAATGCAACTGGTCGACCTCCGCTGAGACCAAATGCAACTGGTCGACCTCCGCTGAGACCAAATGCAACTGGTCGACCTGAGCTGAGAGACTGAGTGCAACCAGGCAGCTGGTCGACTGCCTTCCTTGGAAAAGAAAGGGTTAGGGTGGGAGGGAGAGAGGGAGAAAGAGAGAAGGAGGGAGAGAGGGAGAGAGGGGCAGAGAGAGAGAGAGAATCTTCCACCACTTCACCAGTCAGTTCAGGACTTTGTCCCCAAAATGCAGGCCTAGAGAACTCAGAACGTTGGTGAACACAGCATTCCAGAGAGTATAGAATACTGGTCCTCGGTGCCACACAGCTCTGTTTAGCATACAAACAGGGTTTTCAACAGCTTTTGCCTCAAACCTGTGTGTGTGTGTGTGTGTGTAAAAACTGAACGTTTCTGACTTCATGTGCACAGAACCTCAACAAAACAACTAAACCAATGGGCATCGGAGTCCCATCTGGAGGTGTTCACATTGCATTTTGACAAGATACTGAGCCAAATCTCAGAGAGAGAAGTGAGGAGCAAAATCAATCAATAATGATAAATAGGTGGTAAGAAATCACGAATGTAAAACCGAATGATCTGTATTCTGGGAGTGAGTGAGTGGAATTTACCAACAGTGTCTGGTACACCTTTGTATCTGGATAGGCAATGATGGAGAGCAGTGGGGGTGGTGATGGTGGTGGAGGGTGGGGTGGAGAGATGTCATTTCCAGTGTTCTCCAACCTAAGGGAAACTTGTAGGGAAAGTAGCATGCTGCCTAACTCTAAACCTAACCCTAAACCCTAACCGTAACCCCTAAACCCTAACCCTAACCCCTAACCCTAACCCTAACCCCTAACCCCTAACCCTGACTCCTAACCCTAACCCCTAACCCCTAACCCCTGACCCTGACTCCTAACCCCAACCCCTAATCCTAACACTAACCCCTAAACCCGAACCCTAACCCTAACCCCTAACCCTAACCCTAACCACTAACCCTAACCCTGACTCCTAACCCTAACCCCTAACCCTAACCCCTAACCCTAACCCCTAACCCTAACCCCTAACCCTGACCCCTAACCCCTAACCCTAACCCCTAACCCCTAACCCCTAACCCTAACCCTAACCCCTAACCCTGACTCCTAACCCCAACCCCTAACCCTAAACCCTAACCCTAACCCCTGACCCTCACCCCTAACCCCTAACCCTAACCCCTAAACCCTAACCCTAACCCTAACCCTAACCCCTAACCCTGACTCCTAACCCCTAACCCTGACTCCTAACCCCAACCCCTAACCCTAAACCCTAACCCTAACCCCTAACCCTGACTCCTAACCCTAACCCCTAACCCTAACCCCTGACCCTGACTCCTAACCGCAACCCCTAATCCTAACACTAACCCCTAAACCCGAACCCTAACCCTAACCCTAACCCCTAACCCTAACCCCTTACCCTAAGCCCAGCAGCTCCCCCCCACCCCTTTCCTGGATATCTTTTCGAGTCTGGGACGCGACACGGCACACCTGAGCAGCTTGGTGGTTTAGTGTTGGACTAATTCGCAAGCAGCCCGGGCGGGAAAAGGCTGTGGGCAGCATTGTACTGCCCCAGGTGGGGCCAGCAGAAGCAGGTCATTACTCAACGTTGAGCCCAGCTTCCCCTGGTGAAACGAGTGTTCCTTTCTTTCTGAAGCAATGGGAAAAAGAAATGCATAAGTCAATGAAAAACTGAAATTTAAGTTGAAACAATTTTTAGAAAGACTCCCCAACTATACAGAAAGAAAGAAAGAAAGAAAGAAAGAAAGAAAGAAAGAAAGAAAGAAAGAAAGAAAAGGAAAGACAAGGAAAGAAAGAAAGAAAGGAAGAAAGAAAGAAAGAAAGAATTTTTAAAAGAGAGAAACAACGTTGAACAAGTGCAGAGATGGATGGAATTCAGATTCCTTAGGAAGGATTCTGGCACTGTAGCCCAACGGGGAAAATCTGTGGAGGGGTGGGAGTTGGGGTGGTGGGGAAGAAAAGAAGAAAGTCAGTTAGCATTGAACATCTAAACGGGGTGGGAGGAGAAGCGGTGCAGAGATGGCAAGGAGTGGGGGGAGGGGTAGGGAAGGTCAGGTTTCAGAAGGCTGAGAGGATGCAGACAATCAATAGGTCAAGAGTGACACCTGCTGGCAAATAGCGTGTGTCAATTGCCGCCGGGCAGCTGGTCGACCACCGCCGAGAGACTGAGTGCAACTGGTCGACCTGAGCTGAGAGACCAAATGCAACTGGTCGACCTCCGCTGAGACCAAATGCAACTGGTCGACCTCCGCTGAGACCAAATGCAACTGGTCGACCTCAGCTGAGAGACTGAGTGCAACCAGGCAGCTGGTCGACTGCCTTCCTTGGAAAAGAAAGGGTTAGGGTGGGAGGGAGAGAGGGAGAAAGAGAGAAGGAGGGAGAGAGGGAGAGAGGGGCAGAGAGAGAGAGAGAATCTTCCACCACTTCACCAGTCAGTTCAGGACTTTGTCCCCAAAATGCAGGCCTAGAGAACTCAGAACGTTGGTGAACACAGCATTCCAGAGAGTATAGAATACTGGTCCTCGGTGCCACACAGCTCTGTTTAGCATACAAACAGGGTTTTCAACAGCTTTTGCCTCAAACCTGTGTGTGTGTGTGTGTGTGTAAAAACTGAACGTTTCTGACTTCATGTGCACAGAACCTCAACAAAACAACTAAACCAATGGGCATCGGAGTCCCATCTGGAGGTGTTCACATTGCATTTTGACAAGATACTGAGCCAAATCTCAGAGAGAGAAGTGAGGAGCAAAATCAATCAATAATGATAAATAGGTGGTAAGAAATCACGAATGTAAAACCGAATGATCTGTATTCTGGGAGTGAGTGAGTGGAATTTACCAACAGTGTCTGGTACACCTTTGTATCTGGATAGGCAATGATGGAGAGCAGTGGGGGTGGTGATGGTGGTGGAGGGTGGGGTGGAGAGATGTCATTTCCAGTGTTCTCCAACCTAAGGGAAACTTGTAGGGAAAGTAGCATGCTGCCTAACTCTAAACCTAACCCTAAACCCTAACCGTAACCCCTAAACCCTAACCCTAACCCCTAACCCTAACCCTAACCCCTAACCCCTAACCCTGACTCCTAACCCTAACCCCTAACCCCTAACCCCTGACCCTGACTCCTAACCCCAACCCCTAATCCTAACACTAACCCCTAAACCCGAACCCTAACCCTAACCCCTAACCCTAACCCTAACCACTAACCCTAACCCTGACTCCTAACCCTAACCCCTAACCCTAACCCCTAACCCTAACCCCTAACCCTAACCCCTAACCCTGACCCCTAACCCCTAACCCTAACCCCTAACCCCTAACCCCTAACCCTAACCCTAACCCCTAACCCTGACTCCTAACCCCAACCCCTAACCCTAAACCCTAACCCTAACCCCTGACCCTCACCCCTAACCCCTAACCCTAACCCCTAAACCCTAACCCTAACCCTAACCCTAACCCCTAACCCTGACTCCTAACCCCTAACCCTGACTCCTAACCCCAACCCCTAACCCTAAACCCTAACCCTAACCCCTAACCCTGACTCCTAACCCTAACCCCTAACCCTAACCCCTGACCCTGACTCCTAACCGCAACCCCTAATCCTAACACTAACCCCTAAACCCGAACCCTAACCCTAACCCTAACCCCTAACCCTAACCCCTTACCCTAAGCCCAGCAGCTCCCCCCCACCCCTTTCCTGGATATCTTTTCGAGTCTGGGACGCGACACGGCACACCTGAGCAGCTTGGTGGTTTAGTGTTGGACTAATTCGCAAGCAGCCCGGGCGGGAAAAGGCTGTGGGCAGCATTGTACTGCCCCAGGTGGGGCCAGCAGAAGCAGGTCATTACTCAACGTTGAGCCCAGCTTCCCCTGGTGAAACGAGTGTTCCTTTCTTTCTGAAGCAATGGGAAAAAGAAATGCATAAGTCAATGAAAAACTGAAATTTAAGTTGAAACAATTTTTAGAAAGACTCCCCAACTATACAGAAAGAAAGAAAGAAAGAAAGAAAGAAAGAAAGAAAGAAAGAAAGAAAGAAAAGGAAAGACAAGGAAAGAAAGAAAGAAAGGAAGAAAGAAAGAAAGAAAGAATTTTTAAAAGAGAGAAACAACGTTGAACAAGTGCAGAGATGGATGGAATTCAGATTCCTTAGGAAGGATTCTGGCACTGTAGCCCAACGGGGAAAATCTGTGGAGGGGTGGGAGTTGGGGTGGTGGGGAAGAAAAGAAGAAAGTCAGTTAGCATTGAACATCTAAACGGGGTGGGAGGAGAAGCGGTGCAGAGATGGCAAGGAGTGGGGGGAGGGGTAGGGAAGGTCAGGTTTCAGAAGGCTGAGAGGATGCAGACAATCAATAGGTCAAGAGTGACACCTGCTGGCAAATAGCGTGTGTCAATTGCCGCCGGGCAGCTGGTCGACCACCGCCGAGAGACTGAGTGCAACTGGTCGACCTGAGCTGAGAGACCAAATGCAACTGGTCGACCTCCGCTGAGACCAAATGCAACTGGTCGACCTCCGCTGAGACCAAATGCAACTGGTCGACCTCAGCTGAGAGACTGAGTGCAACCAGGCAGCTGGTCGACTGCCTTCCTTGGAAAAGAAAGGGTTAGGGTGGGAGGGAGAGAGGGAGAAAGAGAGAAGGAGGGAGAGAGGGAGAGAGGGGCAGAGAGAGAGAGAGAATCTTCCACCACTTCACCAGTCAGTTCAGGACTTTGTCCCCAAAATGCAGGCCTAGAGAACTCAGAACGTTGGTGAACACAGCATTCCAGAGAGTATAGAATACTGGTCCTCGGTGCCACACAGCTCTGTTTAGCATACAAACAGGGTTTTCAACAGCTTTTGCCTCAAACCTGTGTGTGTGTGTGTGTGTGTGTGTAAAAACTGAACGTTTCTGACTTCATGTGCACAGAACCTCAACAAAACAACTAAACCAATGGGCATCGGAGTCCCATCTGGAGGTGTTCACATTGCATTTTGACAAGATACTGAGCCAAATCTCAGAGAGAGAAGTGAGGAGCAAAATCAATCAATAATGATAAATAGGTGGTAAGAAATCACGAATGTAAAACCGAATGATCTGTATTCTGGGAGTGAGTGAGTGGAATTTACCAACAGTGTCTGGTACACCTTTGTATCTGGATAGGCAATGATGGAGAGCAGTGGGGGTGGTGATGGTGGTGGAGGGTGGGGTGGAGAGATGTCATTTCCAGTGTTCTCCAACCTAAGGGAAACTTGTAGGGAAAGTAGCATGCTGCCTAACTCTAAACCTAACCCTAAACCCTAACCGTAACCCCTAAACCCTAACCCTAACCCCTAACCCTAACCCTAACCCCTAACCCCTAACCCTGACTCCTAACCCTAACCCCTAACCCCTAACCCCTGACCCTGACTCCTAACCCCAACCCCTAATCCTAACACTAACCCCTAAACCCGAACCCTAACCCTAACCCCTAACCCTAACCCTAACCACTAACCCTAACCCTGACTCCTAACCCTAACCCCTAACCCTAACCCCTAACCCTAACCCCTAACCCTAACCCCTAACCCTGACCCCTAACCCCTAACCCTAACCCCTAACCCCTAACCCCTAACCCTAACCCTAACCCCTAACCCTGACTCCTAACCCCAACCCCTAACCCTAAACCCTAACCCTAACCCCTGACCCTCACCCCTAACCCCTAACCCTAACCCCTAAACCCTAACCCTAACCCTAACCCTAACCCCTAACCCTGACTCCTAACCCCTAACCCTGACTCCTAACCCCAACCCCTAACCCTAAACCCTAACCCTAACCCCTAACCCTGACTCCTAACCCTAACCCCTAACCCTAACCCCTGACCCTGACTCCTAACCGCAACCCCTAATCCTAACACTAACCCCTAAACCCGAACCCGAACCCTAACCCTAACCCTAACCCCTAACCCTAACCCCTTACCCTAAGCCCAGCAGCTCCCCCCCACCCCTTTCCTGGATATCTTTTCGAGTCTGGGACGCGACACGGCACACCTGAGCAGCTTGGTGGTTTAGTGTTGGACTAATTCGCAAGCAGCCCGGGCGGGAAAAGGCTGTGGGCAGCATTGTACTGCCCCAGGTGGGGCCAGCAGAAGCAGGTCATTACTCAACGTTGAGCCCAGCTTCCCCTGGTGAAACGAGTGTTCCTTTCTTTCTGAAGCAATGGAAAAAGAAATGCATAAGTCAATGAAAAACTGAAATTTAAGTTGAAACAATTTTTAGAAAGACTCCCCAACTATACAGAAAGAAAGAAAGAAAGAAAGAAAGAAAGAAAGAAAGAAAGAAAGAAAGAAAAGGAAAGACAAGGAAAGAAAGAAAGAAAGGAAGAAAGAAAGAAAGAAAGAATTTTTAAAAGAGAGAAACAACGTTGAACAAGTGCAGAGATGGATGGAATTCAGATTCCTTAGGAAGGATTCTGGCACTGTAGCCCAACGGGGAAAATCTGTGGAGGGGTGGGAGTTGGGGTGGTGGGGAAGAAAAGAAGAAAGTCAGTTAGCATTGAACATCTAAACGGGGTGGGAGGAGAAGCGGTGCAGAGATGGCAAGGAGTGGGGGGAGGGGTAGGGAAGGTCAGGTTTCAGAAGGCTGAGAGGATGCAGACAATCAATAGGTCAAGAGTGACACCTGCTGGCAAATAGCGTGTGTCAATTGCCGCCGGGCAGCTGGTCGACCACCGCCGAGAGACTGAGTGCAACTGGTCGACCTGAGCTGAGAGACCAAATGCAACTGGTCGACCTCCGCTGAGACCAAATGCAACTGGTCGACCTCCGCTGAGACCAAATGCAACTGGTCGACCTGAGCTGAGAGACTGAGTGCAACCAGGCAGCTGGTCGACTGCCTTCCTTGGAAAAGAAAGGGTTAGGGTGGGAGGGAGAGAGGGAGAAAGAGAGAAGGAGGGAGAGAGGGAGAGAGGGGCAGAGAGAGAGAGAGAATCTTCCACCACTTCACCAGTCAGTTCAGGACTTTGTCCCCAAAATGCAGGCCTAGAGAACTCAGAACGTTGGTGAACACAGCATTCCAGAGAGTATAGAATACTGGTCCTCGGTGCCACACAGCTCTGTTTAGCATACAAACAGGGTTTTCAACAGCTTTTGCCTCAAACCTGTGTGTGTGTGTGTGTGTGTGTGTAAAAACTGAACGTTTCTGACTTCATGTGCACAGAACCTCAACAAAACAACTAAACCAATGGGCATCGGAGTCCCATCTGGAGGTGTTCACATTGCATTTTGACAAGATACTGAGCCAAATCTCAGAGAGAGAAGTGAGGAGCAAAATCAATCAATAATGATAAATAGGTGGTAAGAAATCACGAATGTAAAACCGAATGATCTGTATTCTGGGAGTGAGTGAGTGGAATTTACCAACAGTGTCTGGTACACCTTTGTATCTGGATAGGCAATGATGGAGAGCAGTGGGGGTGGTGATGGTGGTGGAGGGTGGGGTGGAGAGATGTCATTTCCAGTGTTCTCCAACCTAAGGGAAACTTGTAGGGAAAGTAGCATGCTGCCTAACTCTAAACCTAACCCTAAACCCTAACCGTAACCCCTAAACCCTAACCCTAACCCCTAACCCTAACCCTAACCCCTAACCCCTAACCCTGACTCCTAACCCTAACCCCTAACCCCTAACCCCTGACCCTGACTCCTAACCCCAACCCCTAATCCTAACACTAACCCCTAAACCCGAACCCTAACCCTAACCCCTAACCCTAACCCTAACCACTAACCCTAACCCTGACTCCTAACCCTAACCCCTAACCCTAACCCCTAACCCTAACCCCTAACCCTAACCCCTAACCCTGACCCCTAACCCCTAACCCTAACCCCTAACCCCTAACCCCTAACCCTAACCCTAACCCCTAACCCTGACTCCTAACCCCAACCCCTAACCCTAAACCCTAACCCTAACCCCTGACCCTCACCCCTAACCCCTAACCCTAACCCCTAAACCCTAACCCTAACCCTAACCCTAACCCCTAACCCTGACTCCTAACCCCTAACCCTGACTCCTAACCCCAACCCCTAACCCTAAACCCTAACCCTAACCCCTAACCCTGACTCCTAACCCTAACCCCTAACCCTAACCCCTGACCCTGACTCCTAACCGCAACCCCTAATCCTAACACTAACCCCTAAACCCGAACCCTAACCCTAACCCTAACCCCTAACCCTAACCCCTTACCCTAAGCCCAGCAGCTCCCCCCCACCCCTTTCCTGGATATCTTTTCGAGTCTGGGACGCGACACGGCACACCTGAGCAGCTTGGTGGTTTAGTGTTGGACTAATTCGCAAGCAGCCCGGGCGGGAAAAGGCTGTGGGCAGCATTGTACTGCCCCAGGTGGGGCCAGCAGAAGCAGGTCATTACTCAACGTTGAGCCCAGCTTCCCCTGGTGAAACGAGTGTTCCTTTCTTTCTGAAGCAATGGGAAAAAGAAATGCATAAGTCAATGAAAAACTGAAATTTAAGTTGAAACAATTTTTAGAAAGACTCCCCAACTATACAGAAAGAAAGAAAGAAAGAAAGAAAGAAAGAAAGAAAGAAAGAAAGAAAGAAAGAAAGAAAGAAAGAAAAGGAAAGACAAGGAAAGAAAGAAAGAAAGGAAGAAAGAAAGAAAGAAAGAATTTTTAAAAGAGAGAAACAACGTTGAACAAGTGCAGAGATGGATGGAATTCAGATTCCTTAGGAAGGATTCTGGCACTGTAGCCAAACGGGGAAAATCTGTGGAGGGGTGGGAGTTGGGGTGGTGGGGAAGAAAAGAAGAAAGTCAGTTAGCATTGAACATCTAAACGGGGTGGGAGGAGAAGCGGTGCAGAGATGGCAAGGAGTGGGGGGAGGGGTAGGGAAGGTCAGGTTTCAGAAGGCTGAGAGGATGCAGACAATCAATAGGTCAAGAGTGACACCTGCTGGCAAATAGCGTGTGTCAATTGCCGCCGGGCAGCTGGTCGACCACCGCCGAGAGACTGAGTGCAACTGGTCGACCTGAGCTGAGAGACCAAATGCAACTGGTCGACCTCCGCTGAGACCAAATGCAACTGGTCGACCTCCGCTGAGACCAAATGCAACTGGTCGACCTCAGCTGAGAGACTGAGTGCAACCAGGCAGCTGGTCGACTGCCTTCCTTGGAAAAGAAAGGGTTAGGGTGGGAGGGAGAGAGGGAGAAAGAGAGAAGGAGGGAGAGAGGGAGAGAGGGGCAGAGAGAGAGAGAGAATCTTCCACCACTTCACCAGTCAGTTCAGGACTTTGTCCCCAAAATGCAGGCCTAGAGAACTCAGAATGTTGGTGAACACAGCATTCCAGAGAGTATAGAATACTGGTCCTCGGTGCCACACAGCTCTGTTTAGCATACAAACAGGGTTTTCAACAGCTTTTGCCTCAAACCTGTGTGTGTGTGTGTGTGTGTGTGTGTGTGTAAAAACTGAACGTTTCTGACTTCATGTGCACAGAACCTCAACAAAACAACTAAACCAATGGGCATCGGAGTCCCATCTGGAGGTGTTCACATTGCATTTTGACAAGATACTGAGCCAAATCTCAGAGAGAGAAGTGAGGAGCAAAATCAATCAATAATGATAAATAGGTGGTAAGAAATCACGAATGTAAAACCGAATGATCTGTATTCTGGGAGTGAGTGAGTGGAATTTACCAACAGTGTCTGGTACACCTTTGTATCTGGATAGGCAATGATGGAGAGCAGTGGGGGTGGTGATGGTGGTGGAGGGTGGGGTGGAGAGATGTCATTTCCAGTGTTCTCCAACCTAAGGGAAACTTGTAGGGAAAGTAGCATGCTGCCTAACTCTAAACCTAACCCTAAACCCTAACCGTAACCCCTAAACCCTAACCCTAACCCCTAACCCTAACCCTAACCCCTAACCCCTAACCCTGACTCCTAACCCTAACCCCTAACCCCTAACCCCTGACCCTGACTCCTAACCCCAACCCCTAATCCTAACACTAACCCCTAAACCCGAACCCTAACCCTAACCCCTAACCCTAACCCTAACCACTAACCCTAACCCTGACTCCTAACCCTAACCCCTAACCCTAACCCCTAACCCTAACCCCTAACCCTAACCCCTAACCCTGACCCCTAACCCCTAACCCTAACCCCTAACCCCTAACCCCTAACCCTAACCCTAACCCCTAACCCTGACTCCTAACCCCAACCCCTAACCCTAAACCCTAACCCTAACCCCTGACCCTCACCCCTAACCCCTAACCCTAACCCCTAAACCCTAACCCTAACCCTAATCCTAACCCCTAACCCTGACTCCTAACCCCTAACCCTGACTCCTAACCCCAACCCCTAACCCTAAACCCTAACCCTAACCCCTAACCCTGACTCCTAACCCTAACCCCTAACCCTAACCCCTGACCCTGACTCCTAACCGCAACCCCTAATCCTAACACTAACCCCTAAACCCGAACCCTAACCCTAACCCTAACCCCTAACCCTAACCCCTTACCCTAAGCCCAGCAGCTCCCCCCCACCCCTTTCCTGGATATCTTTTCGAGTCTGGGACGCGACACGGCACACCTGAGCAGCTTGGTGGTTTAGTGTTGGACTAATTCGCAAGCAGCCCGGGCGGGAAAAGGCTGTGGGCAGCATTGTACTGCCCCAGGTGGGGCCAGCAGAAGCAGGTCATTACTCAACGTTGAGCCCAGCTTCCCCTGGTGAAACGAGTGTTCCTTTCTTTCTGAAGCAATGGGAAAAAGAAATGCATAAGTCAATGAAAAACTGAAATTTAAGTTGAAACAATTTTTAGAAAGACTCCCCAACTATACAGAAAGAAAGAAAGAAAGAAAGAAAGAAAGAAAGAAAGAAAGAAAGAAAGAAAGAAAGAAAGAAAGAAAGAAAGAAAGAAAGAAAGAAAAGGAAAGACAAGGAAAGAAAGAAAGAAAGGAAGAAAGAAAGAAAGAAAGAATTTTTAAAAGAGAGAAACAACGTTGAACAAGTGCAGAGATGGATGGAATTCAGATTCCTTAGGAAGGATTCTGGCACTGTAGCCCAACGGGGAAAATCTGTGGAGGGGTGGGAGTTGGGGTGGTGGGGAAGAAAAGAAGAAAGTCAGTTAGCATTGAACATCTAAACGGGGTGGGAGGAGAAGCGGTGCAGAGATGGCAAGGAGTGGGGGGAGGGGTAGGGAAGGTCAGGTTTCAGAAGGCTGAGAGGATGCAGACAATCAATAGGTCAAGAGTGACACCTGCTGGCAAATAGCGTGTGTCAATTGCCGCCGGGCAGCTGGTCGACCACCGCCGAGAGACTGAGTGCAACTGGTCGACCTGAGCTGAGAGACCAAATGCAACTGGTCGACCTCCGCTGAGACCAAATGCAACTGGTCGACCTCCGCTGAGACCAAATGCAACTGGTCGACCTCCGCTGAGACCAAATGCAACTGGTCGACCTGAGCTGAGAGACTGAGTGCAACCAGGCAGCTGGTCGACTGCCTTCCTTGGAAAAGAAAGGGTTAGGGTGGGAGGGAGAGAGGGAGAAAGAGAGAAGGAGGGAGAGAGGGAGAGAGGGGCAGAGAGAGAGAGAGAATCTTCCACCACTTCACCAGTCAGTTCAGGACTTTGTCCCCAAAATGCAGGCCTAGAGAACTCAGAACGTTGGTGAACACAGCATTCCAGAGAGTATAGAATACTGGTCCTCGGTGCCACACAGCTCTGTTTAGCATACAAACAGGGTTTTCAACAGCTTTTGCCTCAAACCTGTGTGTGTGTGTGTGTGTGTGTGTAAAAACTGAACGTTTCTGACTTCATGTGCACAGAACCTCAACAAAACAACTAAACCAATGGGCATCGGAGTCCCATCTGGAGGTGTTCACATTGCATTTTGACAAGATACTGAGCCAAATCTCAGAGAGAGAAGTGAGGAGCAAAATCAATCAATAATGATAAATAGGTGGTAAGAAATCACGAATGTAAAACCGAATGATCTGTATTCTGGGAGTGAGTGAGTGGAATTTACCAACAGTGTCTGGTACACCTTTGTATCTGGATAGGCAATGATGGAGAGCAGTGGGGGTGGTGATGGTGGTGGAGGGTGGGGTGGAGAGATGTCATTTCCAGTGTTCTCCAACCTAAGGGAAACTTGTAGGGAAAGTAGCATGCTGCCTAACTCTAAACCTAACCCTAAACCCTAACCGTAACCCCTAAACCCTAACCCTAACCCCTAACCCTAACCCTAACCCCTAACCCCTAACCCTGACTCCTAACCCTAACCCCTAACCCCTAACCCCTGACCCTGACTCCTAACCCCAACCCCTAATCCTAACACTAACCCCTAAACCCGAACCCTAACCCTAACCCCTAACCCTAACCCTAACCACTAACCCTAACCCTGACTCCTAACCCTAACCCCTAACCCTAACCCCTAACCCTAACCCCTAACCCTAACCCCTAACCCTGACCCCTAACCCCTAACCCTAACCCCTAACCCCTAACCCCTAACCCTAACCCTAACCCCTAACCCTGACTCCTAACCCCAACCCCTAACCCTAAACCCTAACCCTAACCCCTGACCCTCACCCCTAACCCCTAACCCTAACCCCTAAACCCTAACCCTAACCCTAACCCTAACCCCTAACCCTGACTCCTAACCCCTAACCCTGACTCCTAACCCCAACCCCTAACCCTAAACCCTAACCCTAACCCCTAACCCTGACTCCTAACCCTAACCCCTAACCCTAACCCCTGACCCTGACTCCTAACCGCAACCCCTAATCCTAACACTAACCCCTAAACCCGAACCCTAACCCTAACCCTAACCCCTAACCCTAACCCCTTACCCTAAGCCCAGCAGCTCCCCCCCACCCCTTTCCTGGATATCTTTTCGAGTCTGGGACGCGACACGGCACACCTGAGCAGCTTGGTGGTTTAGTGTTGGACTAATTCGCAAGCAGCCCGGGCGGGAAAAGGCTGTGGGCAGCATTGTACTGCCCCAGGTGGGGCCAGCAGAAGCAGGTCATTACTCAACGTTGAGCCCAGCTTCCCCTGGTGAAACGAGTGTTCCTTTCTTTCTGAAGCAATGGGAAAAAGAAATGCATAAGTCAATGAAAAACTGAAATTTAAGTTGAAACAATTTTTAGAAAGACTCCCCAACTATACAGAAAGAAAGAAAGAAAGAAAGAAAGAAAGAAAGAAAGAAAGAAAGAAAGAAAAGGAAAGACAAGGAAAGAAAGAAAGAAAGGAAGAAAGAAAGAAAGAAAGAATTTTTAAAAGAGAGAAACAACGTTGAACAAGTGCAGAGATGGATGGAATTCAGATTCCTTAGGAAGGATTCTGGCACTGTAGCCAAACGGGGAAAATGTGTGGAGGGGTGGGAGTTGGGGTGGTGGGGAAGAAAAGAAGAAAGTCAGTTAGCATTGAACATCTAAACGGGGTGGGAGGAGAAGCGGTGCAGAGATGGCAAGGAGTGGGGGGAGGGGTAGGGAAGGTCAGGTTTCAGAAGGCTGAGAGGATGCAGACAATCAATAGGTCAAGAGTGACACCTGCTGGCAAATAGCGTGTGTCAATTGCCGCCGGGCAGCTGGTCGACCACCGCCGAGAGACTGAGTGCAACTGGTCGACCTGAGCTGAGAGACCAAATGCAACTGGTCGACCTCCGCTGAGACCAAATGCAACTGGTCGACCTCCGCTGAGACCAAATGCAACTGGTCGACCTGAGCTGAGAGACTGAGTGCAACCAGGCAGCTGGTCGACTGCCTTCCTTGGAAAAGAAAGGGTTAGGGTGGGAGGGAGAGAGGGAGAAAGAGAGAAGGAGGGAGAGAGGGAGAGAGGGGCAGAGAGAGAGAGAGAATCTTCCACCACTTCACCAGTCAGTTCAGGACTTTGTCCCCAAAATGCAGGCCTAGAGAACTCAGAACGTTGGTGAACACAGCATTCCAGAGAGTATAGAATACTGGTCCTCGGTGCCACACAGCTCTGTTTAGCATACAAACAGGGTTTTCAACAGCTTTTGCCTCAAACCTGTGTGTGTGTGTGTGTGTGTGTGTAAAAACTGAACGTTTCTGACTTCATGTGCACAGAACCTCAACAAAACAACTAAACCAATGGGCATCGGAGTCCCATCTGGAGGTGTTCACATTGCATTTTGACAAGATACTGAGCCAAATCTCAGAGAGAGAAGTGAGGAGCAAAATCAATCAATAATGATAAATAGGTGGTAAGAAATCACGAATGTAAAACCGAATGATCTGTATTCTGGGAGTGAGTGAGTGGAATTTACCAACAGTGTCTGGTACACCTTTGTATCTGGATAGGCAATGATGGAGAGCAGTGGGGGTGGTGATGGTGGTGGAGGGTGGGGTGGAGAGATGTCATTTCCAGTGTTCTCCAACCTAAGGGAAACTTGTAGGGAAAGTAGCATGCTGCCTAACTCTAAACCTAACCCTAAACCCTAACCGTAACCCCTAAACCCTAACCCTAACCCCTAACCCTAACCCTAACCCCTAACCCCTAACCCTGACTCCTAACCCTAACCCCTAACCCCTAACCCCTGACCCTGACTCCTAACCCCAACCCCTAATCCTAACACTAACCCCTAAACCCGAACCCTAACCCTAACCCCTAACCCTAACCCTAACCACTAACCCTAACCCTGACTCCTAACCCTAACCCCTAACCCTAACCCCTAACCCTAACCCCTAACCCTAACCCCTAACCCTGACCCCTAACCCCTAACCCTAACCCCTAACCCCTAACCCCTAACCCTAACCCTAACCCCTAACCCTGACTCCTAACCCCAACCCCTAACCCTAAACCCTAACCCTAACCCCTGACCCTCACCCCTAACCCCTAACCCTAACCCCTAAACCCTAACCCTAACCCTAATCCTAACCCCTAACCCTGACTCCTAACCCCTAACCCTGACTCCTAACCCCAACCCCTAACCCTAAACCCTAACCCTAACCCCTAACCCTGACTCCTAACCCTAACCCCTAACCCTAACCCCTGACCCTGACTCCTAACCGCAACCCCTAATCCTAACACTAACCCCTAAACCCGAACCCTAACCCTAACCCTAACCCCTAACCCTAACCCCTTACCCTAAGCCCAGCAGCTCCCCCCCACCCCTTTCCTGGATATCTTTTCGAGTCTGGGACGCGACACGGCACACCTGAGCAGCTTGGTGGTTTAGTGTTGGACTAATTCGCAAGCAGCCCGGGCGGGAAAAGGCTGTGGGCAGCATTGTACTGCCCCAGGTGGGGCCAGCAGAAGCAGGTCATTACTCAACGTTGAGCCCAGCTTCCCCTGGTGAAACGAGTGTTCCTTTCTTTCTGAAGCAATGGGAAAAAGAAATGCATAAGTCAATGAAAAACTGAAATTTAAGTTGAAACAATTTTTAGAAAGACTCCCCAACTATACAGAAAGAAAGAAAGAAAAGAAAGAAAGAAAGAAAGAAAAGGAAAGACAAGGAAAGAAAGAAAGAAAGGAAGAAAGAAAGAAAGAAAGAATTTTTAAAAGAGAGAAACAACGTTGAACAAGTGCAGAGATGGATGGAATTCAGATTCCTTAGGAAGGATTCTGGCACTGTAGCCAAACGGGGAAAATCTGTGGAGGGGTGGGAGTTGGGGTGGTGGGGAAGAAAAGAAGAAAGTCAGTTAGCATTGAACATCTAAACGGGGTGGGAGGAGAAGCGGTGCAGAGATGGCAAGGAGTGGGGGGAGGGGTAGGGAAGGTCAGGTTTCAGAAGGCTGAGAGGATGCAGACAATCAATAGGTCAAGAGTGACACCTGCTGGCAAATAGCGTGTGTCAATTGCCGCCGGGCAGCTGGTCGACCACCGCCGAGAGACTGAGTGCAACTGGTCGACCTGAGCTGAGAGACCAAATGCAACTGGTCGACCTCCGCTGAGACCAAATGCAACTGGTCGACCTCCGCTGAGACCAAATGCAACTGGTCGACCTCAGCTGAGAGACTGAGTGCAACCAGGCAGCTGGTCGACTGCCTTCCTTGGAAAAGAAAGGGTTAGGGTGGGAGGGAGAGAGGGAGAAAGAGAGAAGGAGGGAGAGAGGGAGAGAGGGGCAGAGAGAGAGAGAGAATCTTCCACCACTTCACCAGTCAGTTCAGGACTTTGTCCCCAAAATGCAGGCCTAGAGAACTCAGAACGTTGGTGAACACAGCATTCCAGAGAGTATAGAATACTGGTCCTCGGTGCCACACAGCTCTGTTTAGCATACAAACAGGGTTTTCAACAGCTTTTGCCTCAAACCTGTGTGTGTGTGTGTGTGTGTAAAAACTGAACGTTTCTGACTTCATGTGCACAGAACCTCAACAAAACAACTAAACCAATGGGCATCGGAGTCCCATCTGGAGGTGTTCACATTGCATTTTGACAAGATACTGAGCCAAATCTCAGAGAGAGAAGTGAGGAGCAAAATCAATCAATAATGATAAATAGGTGGTAAGAAATCACGAATGTAAAACCGAATGATCTGTATTCTGGGAGTGAGTGAGTGGAATTTACCAACAGTGTCTGGTACACCTTTGTATCTGGATAGGCAATGATGGAGAGCAGTGGGGGTGGTGATGGTGGTGGAGGGTGGGGTGGAGAGATGTCATTTCCAGTGTTCTCCAACCTAAGGGAAACTTGTAGGGAAAGTAGCATGCTGCCTAACTCTAAACCTAACCCTAAACCCTAACCGTAACCCCTAAACCCTAACCCTAACCCCTAACCCTAACCCTAACCCCTAACCCCTAACCCTGACTCCTAACCCTAACCCCTAACCCCTAACCCCTGACCCTGACTCCTAACCCCAACCCCTAATCCTAACACTAACCCCTAAACCCGAACCCTAACCCTAACCCCTAACCCTAACCCTAACCACTAACCCTAACCCTGACTCCTAACCCTAACCCCTAACCCTAACCCCTAACCCTAACCCCTAACCCTAACCCCTAACCCTGACCCCTAACCCCTAACCCTAACCCCTAACCCCTAACCCCTAACCCTAACCCTAACCCCTAACCCTGACTCCTAACCCCAACCCCTAACCCTAAACCCTAACCCTAACCCCTGACCCTCACCCCTAACCCCTAACCCTAACCCCTAAACCCTAACCCTAACCCTAACCCTAACCCCTAACCCTGACTCCTAACCCCTAACCCTGACTCCTAACCCCAACCCCTAACCCTAAACCCTAACCCTAACCCCTAACCCTGACTCCTAACCCTAACCCCTAACCCTAACCCCTGACCCTGACTCCTAACCGCAACCCCTAATCCTAACACTAACCCCTAAACCCGAACCCTAACCCTAACCCTAACCCCTAACCCTAACCCCTTACCCTAAGCCCAGCAGCTCCCCCCCACCCCTTTCCTGGATATCTTTTCGAGTCTGGGACGCGACACGGCACACCTGAGCAGCTTGGTGGTTTAGTGTTGGACTAATTCGCAAGCAGCCCGGGCGGGAAAAGGCTGTGGGCAGCATTGTACTGCCCCAGGTGGGGCCAGCAGAAGCAGGTCATTACTCAACGTTGAGCCCAGCTTCCCCTGGTGAAACGAGTGTTCCTTTCTTTCTGAAGCAATGGGAAAAAGAAATGCATAAGTCAATGAAAAACTGAAATTTAAGTTGAAACAATTTTTAGAAAGACTCCCCAACTATACAGAAAGAAAGAAAGAAAGAAAGAAATAAAGAAAGAAAGAAAGAAAGAAAAGGAAAGACAAGGAAAGACAAGGAAAGAAAGAAGAAAGAAGAAAGAAGAAGAAAGAATTTTTAAAAGAGAGAAACAACGTTGAACAAGTGCAGAGATGGATGGAATTCAGATTCCTTAGAAGGATTCTGGCACTGTAGCCCAACGGGGAAAATCTGTGGAGGGGTGGAGTTGGGGTGGTGGGGAAGAAAAGAAGAAAGTCAGTTAGCATTGAACATCTAAACGGGGTGGGAGGAGAAGCGGTGCAGAGATGGCAAGGAGTGGGGGGAGGGGTAGGGAAGGTCAGGTTTCAGAAGGCTGAGAGGATGCAGACAATCAATAGGTCAAGAGTGACACCTGCTGGCAAATAGCGTGTGTCAATTGCCGCCGGGCAGCTGGTCGACCACCGCCGAGAGACTGAGTGCAACTGGTCGACCTGAGCTGAGAGACCAAATGCAACTGGTCGACCTCCGCTGAGACCAAATGCAACTGGTCGACCTCCGCTGAGACCAAATGCAACTGGTCGACCTCAGCTGAGAGACTGAGTGCAACCAGGCAGCTGGTCGACTGCCTTCCTTGGAAAAGAAAGGGTTAGGGTGGGAGGGAGAGAGGGAGAAAGAGAGAAGGAGGGAGAGAGGGAGAGAGGGGCAGAGAGAGAGAGAGAATCTTCCACCACTTCACCAGTCAGTTCAGGACTTTGTCCCCAAATGCAGGCCTAGAGAACTCAGAACGTTGGTGAACACAGCATTCCAGAGAGTATAGAATACTGGTCCTCGGTGCCACACAGCTCTGTTTAGCATACAAACAGGGTTTTCAACAGCTTTTGCCTCAAACCTGTGTGTGTGTGTGTGTGTGTGTGTAAAAACTGAACGTTTCTGACTTCATGTGCACAGAACCTCAACAAAACAACTAAACCAATGGGCATCGGAGTCCCATCTGGAGGTGTTCACATTGCATTTTGACAAGATACTGAGCCAAATCTCAGAGAGAGAAGTGAGGAGCAAAATCAATCAATAATGATAAATAGGTGGTAAGAAATCACGAATGTAAAACCGAATGATCTGTATTCTGGGAGTGAGTGAGTGGAATTTACCAACAGTGTCTGGTACACCTTTGTATCTGGATAGGCAATGATGGAGAGCAGTGGGGGTGGTGATGGTGGTGGAGGGTGGGGTGGAGAGATGTCATTTCCAGTGTTCTCCAACCTAAGGGAAACTTGTAGGGAAAGTAGCATGCTGCCTAACTCTAAACCTAACCCTAAACCCTAACCGTAACCCTAAACCCTAACCCTAACCCCTAACCCTAACCCTAACCCCTAACCCCTAACCCTGACTCCTAACCCTAACCCCTAACCCCTAACCCCTGACCCTGACTCTAACCCCAACCCCTAATCCTAACACTAACCCCTAAACCCGAACCCTAACCCTAACCCCTAACCCTAACCCTAACCACTAACCCTAACCCTGACTCCTAACCCTAACCCCTAACCCTAACCCCTAACCCTAACCCCTAACCCTAACCCCTAACCCTGACCCCTAACCCCTAACCCTAACCCCTAACCCCTAACCCCTAACCCTAACCCTAACCCCTAACCCTGACTCCTAACCCCAACCCCTAACCCTAAACCCTAACCCTAACCCCTGACCCTCACCCCTAACCCCTAACCCTAACCCCTAAACCCTAACCCTAACCCTAACCCTAACCCCTAACCCTGACTCCTAACCCCTAACCCTGACTCCTAACCCCAACCCCTAACCCTAAACCCTAACCCTAACCCCTAACCCTGACTCCTAACCCTAACCCCTAACCCTAACCCCTGACCCTGACTCCTAACCGCAACCCCTAATCCTAACACTAACCCCTAAACCCGAACCCTAACCCTAACCCTAACCCCTAACCCTAACCCCTTACCCTAAGCCCAGCAGCTCCCCCCCACCCCTTTCCTGGATATCTTTTCGAGTCTGGGACGCGACACGGCACACCTGAGCAGCTTGGTGGTTTAGTGTTGGACTAATTCGCAAGCAGCCCGGGCGGGAAAAGGCTGTGGGCAGCATTGTACTGCCCCAGGTGGGGCCAGCAGAAGCAGGTCATTACTCAACGTTGAGCCCAGCTTCCCCTGGTGAAACGAGTGTTCCTTTCTTTCTGAAGCAATGGAAAAAGAAATGCATAAGTCAATGAAAAACTGAAATTTAAGTTGAAACAATTTTAGAAAGACTCCCCAACTATACAGAAAGAAAGAAAGAAAGAAAGAAAGAAAGAAAGAAAGAAAGAAAGAAAGAAAGAAAGAAAAGGAAAGACAAGGAAAGAAAGAAAGAAAGGAAAGAAAGAAAGAAAGAAAGAATTTTTAAAAGAGAGAAACAACGTTGAACAAGTGCAGAGATGGATGGAATTCAGATTCCTTAGGAAGGATTCTGGCACTGTAGCCCAACGGGGAAAATCTGTGGAGGGGTGGGAGTTGGGGTGGTGGGGAAGAAAAGAAGAAAGTCAGTTAGCATTGAACATCTAAACGGGGTGGGAGGAGAAGCGGTGCAGAGATGGCAAGGAGTGGGGGGAGGGGTAGGGAAGGTCAGGTTTCAGAAGGCTGAGAGGATGCAGACAATCAATAGGTCAAGAGTGACACCTGCTGGCAAATAGCGTGTGTCAATTGCCGCCGGGCAGCTGGTCGACCACCGCCGAGAGACTGAGTGCAACTGGTCGACCTGAGCTGAGAGACCAAATGCAACTGGTCGACCTCCGCTGAGACCAAATGCAACTGGTCGACCTCCGCTGAGACCAAATGCAACTGGTCGACCTGAGCTGAGAGACTGAGTGCAACCAGGCAGCTGGTCGACTGCCTTCCTTGGAAAAGAAAGGGTTAGGGTGGGAGGGAGAGAGGGAGAAAGAGAGAAGGAGGGAGAGAGGGAGAGAGGGGCAGAGAGAGAGAGAGAATCTTCCACCACTTCACCAGTCAGTTCAGGACTTTGTCCCCAAAATGCAGGCCTAGAGAACTCAGAACGTTGGTGAACACAGCATTCCAGAGAGTATAGAATACTGGTCCTCGGTGCCACACAGCTCTGTTTAGCATACAAACAGGGTTTTCAACAGCTTTTGCCTCAAACCTGTGTGTGTGTGTGTGTGTGTGTGTAAAAACTGAACGTTTCTGACTTCATGTGCACAGAACCTCAACAAAACAACTAAACCAATGGGCATCGGAGTCCCATCTGGAGGTGTTCACATTGCATTTTGACAAGATACTGAGCCAAATCTCAGAGAGAGAAGTGAGGAGCAAAATCAATCAATAATGATAAATAGGTGGTAAGAAATCACGAATGTAAAACCGAATGATCTGTATTCTGGGAGTGAGTGAGTGGAATTTACCAACAGTGTCTGGTACACCTTTGTATCTGGATAGGCAATGATGGAGAGCAGTGGGGGTGGTGATGGTGGTGGAGGGTGGGGTGGAGAGATGTCATTTCCAGTGTTCTCCAACCTAAGGGAAACTTGTAGGGAAAGTAGCATGCTGCCTAACTCTAAACCTAACCCTAAACCCTAACCGTAACCCCTAAACCCTAACCCTAACCCCTAACCCTAACCCTAACCCCTAACCCCTAACCCTGACTCCTAACCCTAACCCCTAACCCCTAACCCCTGACCCTGACTCCTAACCCCAACCCCTAATCCTAACACTAACCCCTAAACCCGAACCCTAACCCTAACCCCTAACCCTAACCCTAACCACTAACCCTAACCCTGACTCCTAACCCTAACCCCTAACCCTAACCCCTAACCCTAACCCCTAACCCTAACCCCTAACCCTGACCCCTAACCCCTAACCCTAACCCCTAACCCCTAACCCCTAACCCTAACCCTAACCCCTAACCCTGACTCCTAACCCCAACCCCTAACCCTAAACCCTAACCCTAACCCTGACCCTCACCCCTAACCCCTAACCCTAACCCCTAAACCCTAACCCTAACCCTAACCCTAACCCCTAACCCTGACTCCTAACCCCTAACCCTGACTCCTAACCCCAACCCCTAACCCTAAACCCTAACCCTAACCCCTAACCCTGACTCCTAACCCTAACCCCTAACCCTAACCCCTGACCCTGACTCCTAACCGCAACCCCTAATCCTAACACTAACCCCTAAACCCGAACCCTAACCCTAACCCTAACCCCTAACCCTAACCCCTTACCCTAAGCCCAGCAGCTCCCCCCCACCCCTTTCCTGGATATCTTTTCGAGTCTGGGACGCGACACGGCACACCTGAGCAGCTTGGTGGTTTAGTGTTGGACTAATTCGCAAGCAGCCCGGGCGGGAAAAGGCTGTGGGCAGCATTGTACTGCCCCAGGTGGGGCCAGCAGAAGCAGGTCATTACTCAACGTTGAGCCCAGCTTCCCCTGGTGAAACGAGTGTTCCTTTCTTTCTGAAGCAATGGGAAAAAGAAATGCATAAGTCAATGAAAAACTGAAATTTAAGTTGAAACAATTTTTAGAAAGACTCCCCAACTATACAGAAAGAAGAAAGAAAGAAAGAAAGAAAGAAAGAAAGAAAGAAAGAAAGAAAGAAAGAAAAGGAAAGACAAGGAAAGAAAGAAAGAAAGGAAGAAAGAAAGAAAGAAAGAATTTTTAAAAGAGAGAAACAACGTTGAACAAGTGCAGAGATGGATGGAATTCAGATTCCTTAGGAAGGATTCTGGCACTGTAGCCAAACGGGGAAAATGTGTGGAGGGGTGGGAGTTGGGGTGGTGGGGAAGAAAAGAAGAAAGTCAGTTAGCATTGAACATCTAAACGGGGTGGGAGGAGAAGCGGTGCAGAGATGGCAAGGAGTGGGGGGAGGGGTAGGGAAGGTCAGGTTTCAGAAGGCTGAGAGGATGCAGACAATCAATAGGTCAAGAGTGACACCTGCTGGCAAATAGCGTGTGTCAATTGCCGCCGGGCAGCTGGTCGACCACCGCCGAGAGACTGAGTGCAACTGGTCGACCTGAGCTGAGAGACCAAATGCAACTGGTCGACCTCCGCTGAGACCAAATGCAACTGGTCGACCTCCGCTGAGACCAAATGCAACTGGTCGACCTCAGCTGAGAGACTGAGTGCAACCAGGCAGCTGGTCGACTGCCTTCCTTGGAAAAGAAAGGGTTAGGGTGGGAGGGAGAGAGGGAGAAAGAGAGAAGGAGGGAGAGAGGGAGAGAGGGGCAGAGAGAGAGAGAGAATCTTCCACCACTTCACCAGTCAGTTCAGGACTTTGTCCCCAAAATGCAGGCCTAGAGAACTCAGAACGTTGGTGAACACAGCATTCCAGAGAGTATAGAATACTGGTCCTCGGTGCCACACAGCTCTGTTTAGCATACAAACAGGGTTTTCAACAGCTTTTGCCTCAAACCTGTGTGTGTGTGTGTGTGTGTGTGTAAAAACTGAACGTTTCTGACTTCATGTGCACAGAACCTCAACAAAACAACTAAACCAATGGGCATCGGAGTCCCATCTGGAGGTGTTCACATTGCATTTTGACAAGATACTGAGCCAAATCTCAGAGAGAGAAGTGAGGAGCAAAATCAATCAATAATGATAAATAGGTGGTAAGAAATCACGAATGTAAAACCGAATGATCTGTATTCTGGGAGTGAGTGAGTGGAATTTACCAACAGTGTCTGGTACACCTTTGTATCTGGATAGGCAATGATGGAGAGCAGTGGGGGTGGTGATGGTGGTGGAGGGTGGGGTGGAGAGATGTCATTTCCAGTGTTCTCCAACCTAAGGGAAACTTGTAGGGAAAGTAGCATGCTGCCTAACTCTAAACCTAACCCTAAACCCTAACCGTAACCCCTAAACCCTAACCCTAACCCCTAACCCTAACCCTAACCCCTAACCCCTAACCCTGACTCCTAACCCTAACCCCTAACCCCTAACCCCTGACCCTGACTCCTAACCCCAACCCCTAATCCTAACACTAACCCCTAAACCCGAACCCTAACCCTAACCCCTAACCCTAACCCTAACCACTAACCCTAACCCTGACTCCTAACCCTAACCCTTAACCCTAACCCCTAACCCTAACCCCTAACCCTAACCCCTAACCCTGACCCCTAACCCCTAACCCTAACCCCTAACCCCTAACCCCTAACCCTAACCCTAACCCCTAACCCTGACTCCTAACCCCAACCCCTAACCCTAAACCCTAACCCTAACCCCTGACCCTCACCCCTAACCCCTAACCCTAACCCCTAAACCCTAACCCTAACCCTAACCCCTAACCCTGACTCCTAACCCCTAACCCTGACTCCTAACCCCAACCCCTAACCCTAAACCCTAACCCTAACCCCTAACCCTGACTCCTAACCCTAACCCCTAACCCTAACCCCTGACCCTGACTCCTAACCGCAACCCCTAATCCTAACACTAACCCCTAAACCCGAACCCTAACCCTAACCCTAACCCTAACCCCTAACCCTAACCCCTTACCCTAAGCCCAGCAGCTCCCCCCCACCCCTTTCCTGGATATCTTTTCGAGTCTGGGACGCGACACGGCACACCTGAGCAGCTTGGTGGTTTAGTGTTGGACTAATTCGCAAGCAGCCCGGGCGGGAAAAGGCTGTGGGCAGCATTGTACTGCCCCAGGTGGGGCCAGCAGAAGCAGGTCATTACTCAACGTTGAGCCCAGCTTCCCCTGGTGAAACGAGTGTTCCTTTCTTTCTGAAGCAATGGAAAAAGAAATGCATAAGTCAATGAAAAACTGAAATTTAAGTTGAAACAATTTTTAGAAAGACTCCCCAACTATACAGAAAGAAAGAAAGAAAGAAAGAAAGAAAGAAAGAAAGAAAGAAAGAAAGAAAGAAAGAAAGAAAGAAAGAAAGACAAGGAAAGAAAGGAAAGAAGAAAGAAAGAAAAGAAAGAAAGAAAGAATTTTTAAAAGAGAGAAACAACGTTGAACAAGTGCAGAGATGGATGGAATTCAGATTCCTTAGGAAGGATTCTGGCACTGTAGCCCAACGGGGAAAATCTGTGGAGGGGTGGGAGTTGGGGTGGTGGGGAAGAAAAGAAGAAAGTCAGTTAGCATTGAACATCTAAACGGGGTGGGAGGAGAAGCGGTGCAGAGATGGCAAGGAGTGGGGGGAGGGGTAGGGAAGGTCAGGTTTCAGAAGGCTGAGAGGATGCAGACAATCAATAGGTCAAGAGTGACACCTGCTGGCAAATAGCGTGTGTCAATTGCCGCCGGGCAGCTGGTCGACCACCGCCGAGAGACTGAGTGCAACTGGTCGACCTGAGCTGAGAGACCAAATGCAACTGGTCGACCTCCGCTGAGACCAAATGCAACTGGTCGACCTCCGCTGAGACCAAATGCAACTGGTCGACCTGAGCTGAGAGACTGAGTGCAACCAGGCAGCTGGTCGACTGCCTTCCTTGGAAAAGAAAGGGTTAGGGTGGGAGGGAGAGAGGGAGAAAGAGAGAAGGAGGGAGAGAGGGAGAGAGGGGCAGAGAGAGAGAGAGAATCTTCCACCACTTCACCAGTCAGTTCAGGACTTTGTCCCCAAAATGCAGGCCTAGAGAACTCAGAACGTTGGTGAACACAGCATTCCAGAGAGTATAGAATACTGGTCCTCGGTGCCACACAGCTCTGTTTAGCATACAAACAGGGTTTTCAACAGCTTTTGCCTCAAACCTGTGTGTGTGTGTGTGTGTGTGTGTAAAAACTGAACGTTTCTGACTTCATGTGCACAGAACCTCAACAAAACAACTAAACCAATGGGCATCGGAGTCCCATCTGGAGGTGTTCACATTGCATTTTGACAAGATACTGAGCCAAATCTCAGAGAGAGAAGTGAGGAGCAAAATCAATCAATAATGATAAATAGGTGGTAAGAAATCACGAATGTAAAACCGAATGATCTGTATTCTGGGAGTGAGTGAGTGGAATTTACCAACAGTGTCTGGTACACCTTTGTATCTGGATAGGCAATGATGGAGAGCAGTGGGGGTGGTGATGGTGGTGGAGGGTGGGGGGGGAGAGATGTCATTTCCAGTGTTCTCCAACCTAAGGGAAACTTGTAGGGAAAGTAGCATGCTGCCTAACTCTAAACCTAACCCTAAACCCTAACCGTAACCCTAAACCCTAACCCTAACCCCTAACCCTAACCCTAACCCCTAACCCCTAACCCTGACTCCTAACCCTAACCCCTAACCCCTAACCCCTGACCCTGACTCCTAACCCCAACCCCTAATCCTAACACTAACCCCTAAACCCGAACCCTAACCCTAACCCCTAACCCTAACCCTAACCACTAACCCTAACCCTGACTCCTAACCCTAACCCCTAACCCTAACCCCTAACCCTAACCCCTAACCCTAACCCCTAACCCTGACCCCTAACCCCTAACCCTAACCCCTAACCCCTAACCCCTAACCCTAACCCTAACCCCTAACCCTGACTCCTAACCCCAACCCCTAACCCTAAACCCTAACCCTAACCCCTGACCCTCACCCCTAACCCCTAACCCTAACCCCTAAACCCTAACCCTAACCCTAACCCTAACCCCTAACCCTGACTCCTAACCCCTAACCCTGACTCCTAACCCCAACCCCTAACCCTAAACCCTAACCCTAACCCCTAACCCTGACTCCTAACCCTAACCCCTAACCCTAACCCCTGACCCTGACTCCTAACCGCAACCCCTAATCCTAACACTAACCCCTAAACCCGAACCCTAACCCTAACCCTAACCCCTAACCCTAACCCCTTACCCTAAGCCCAGCAGCTCCCCCCCACCCCTTTCCTGGATATCTTTTCGAGTCTGGGACGGCGACACGGCACACCTGAGCAGCTTGGTGGTTTAGTGTTGGACTAATTCGCAAGCAGCCCGGGCGGGAAAAGGCTGTGGGCAGCATTGTACTGCCCCAGGTGGGGCCAGCAGAAGCAGGTCATTACTCAACGTTGAGCCCAGCTTCCCCTGGTGAAACGAGTGTTCCTTTCTTTCTGAAGCAATGGGAAAAAGAAATGCATAAGTCAATGAAAAACTGAAATTTAAGTTGAAACAATTTTTAGAAAGACTCCCCAACTATACAGAAAGAAAGAAAGAAAGAAAGAAAGAAAGAAAGAAAGAAAGAAAGAAAGAAAGAAAGAAAAGGAAAGACAAGGAAAGAAAGAAAGAAAGGAAGAAAGAAAGAAAGAAAGAATTTTTAAAAGAGAGAAACAACGTTGAACAAGTGCAGAGATGGATGGAATTCAGATTCCTTAGGAAGGATTCTGGCACTGTAGCCAAACGGGGAAAATGTGTGGAGGGGTGGGAGTTGGGGGTGGTGGGGAAGAAAAGAAGAAAGTCAGTTAGCATTGAACATCTAAACGGGGTGGGAGGAGAAGCGGTGCAGAGATGGCAAGGAGTGGGGGGAGGGGTAGGGAAGGTCAGGTTTCAGAAGGCTGAGAGGATGCAGACAATCAATAGGTCAAGAGTGACACCTGCTGGCAAATAGCGTGTGTCAATTGCCGCCGGGCAGCTGCTGGTCGACCACCGCCGAGAGACTGAGTGCAACTGGTCGACCTGAGCTGAGAGACCAAATGCAACTGGTCGACCTCCGCTGAGACCAAATGCAACTGGTCGACCTCCGCTGAGACCAAATGCAACTGGTCGACCTCAGCTGAGAGACTGAGTGCAACCAGGCAGCTGGTCGACTGCCTTCCTTGGAAAAGAAAGGGTTAGGGTGGGAGGGAGAGAGGGAGAAAGAGAGAAGGAGGGAGAGAGGGAGAGAGGGGCAGAGAGAGAGAGAGAATCTTCCACCACTTCACCAGTCAGTTCAGGACTTTGTCCCCAAAATGCAGGCCTAGAGAACTCAGAACGTTGGTGAACACAGCATTCCAGAGAGTATAGAATACTGGTCCTCGGTGCCACACAGCTCTGTTTAGCATACAAACAGGGTTTTCAACAGCTTTTGCCTCAAACCTGTGTGTGTGTGTGTGTGTGTGTGTAAAAACTGAACGTTTCTGACTTCATGTGCACAGAACCTCAACAAAACAACTAAACCAATGGGCATCGGAGTCCCATCTGGAGGTGTTCACATTGCATTTTGACAAGATACTGAGCCAAATCTCAGAGAGAGAAGTGAGGAGCAAAAATCAATCAATAATGATAAATAGGTGGTAAGAAATCACGAATGTAAAACCGAATGATCTGTATTCTGGGAGTGAGTGAGTGGAATTTACCAACAGTGTCTGGTACACCTTTGTATCTGGATAGGCAATGATGGAGAGCAGTGGGGGGTGGGTGATGGTGGTGGAGGGTGGGGTGGAGAGATGTCATTTCCAGTGTTCTCCAACCTAAGGGAAACTTGTAGGGAAAGTAGCATGCTGCCTAACTCTAAACCTAACCCTAAACCCTAACCGTAACCCCTAAACCCTAACCCTAACCCCTAACCCTAACCCTAACCCCTAACCCCTAACCCTGACTCCTAACCCTAACCCCTAACCCCTAACCCCTGACCCTGACTCCTAACCCCAACCCCTAATCCTAACACTAACCCCTAAACCCGAACCCTAACCCTAACCCCTAACCCTAACCCCTAACCACTAACCCTAACCCTGACTCCTAACCCTAACCCCTAACCCTAACCCCTAACCCTAACCCTAACCCTAACCCCTAACCCTGACCCCTAACCCCTAACCCTAACCCCTAACCCCTAACCCCTAACCCTAACCCTAACCCCTAACCCTGACTCCTAACCCCAACCCCTAACCCTAAACCCTAACCCTAACCCCTGACCCTCACCCCTAACCCCTAACCCTAACCCCTAAACCCTAACCCTAACCCTAACCCTAACCCCTAACCCTGACTCCTAACCCCTAACCCTGACTCCTAACCCCAACCCCTAACCCTAAACCCTAACCCTAACCCCTAACCCTGACTCCTAACCCTAACCCCTAACCCTAACCCCTGACCCTGACTCCTAACCGCAACCCCTAATCCTAACACTAACCCCTAAACCCGAACCCTAACCCTAACCCTAACCCTAACCCCTAACCCTAACCCCTTACCCTAAGCCCAGCAGCTCCCCCCCACCCCTTTCCTGGATATCTTTTCGAGTCTGGGACGCGACACGGCACACCTGAGCAGCTTGGTGGTTTAGTGTTGGACTAATTCGCAAGCAGCCCGGGCGGGAAAAGGCTGTGGGCAGCATTGTACTGCCCCAGGTGGGGCCAGCAGAAGCAGGTCATTACTCAACGTTGAGCCCAGCTTCCCCTGGTGAAACGAGTGTTCCTTTCTTTCTGAAGCAATGGAAAAAGAAATGCATAAGTCAATGAAAAACTGAAATTTAAGTTGAAACAATTTTTAGAAAGACTCCCCAACTATACAGAAAGAAAGAAAGAAAGAAAGAAAGAAAGAAAGAAAGAAAGAAGAAAGAAAGAAAGAAAGAAAAGGAAAGACAAGGAAAGAAAGAAAGAAAGGAAGAAAGAAAGAAAGAAAGAATTTTTAAAAGAGAGAAACAACGTTGAACAAGTGCAGAGATGGATGGAATTCAGATTCCTTAGGAAGGATTCTGGCACTGTAGCCCAACGGGGAAAATCTGTGGAGGGGTGGGAGTTGGGGTGGTGGGGAAGAAAAGAAGAAAGTCAGTTAGCATTGAACATCTAAACGGGGTGGGAGGAGAAGCGGTGCAGAGATGGCAAGGAGTGGGGGGAGGGGTAGGGAAGGTCAGGTTTCAGAAGGCTGAGAGGATGCAGACAATCAATAGGTCAAGAGTGACACCTGCTGGCAAATAGCGTGTGTCAATTGCCGCCGGGCAGCTGGTCGACCACCGCCGAGAGACTGAGTGCAACTGGTCGACCTGAGCTGAGAGACCAAATGCAACTGGTCGACCTCCGCTGAGACCAAATGCAACTGGTCGACCTCCGCTGAGACCCAAATGCAACTGGTCGACCTGAGCTGAGAGACTGAGTGCAACCAGGCAGCTGGTCGACTGCCTTCCTTGGAAAAGAAAGGGTTAGGGTGGGAGGGAGAGAGGGAGAAAGAGAGAAGGAGGGAGAGAGGGAGAGAGGGGCAGAGAGAGAGAGAGAATCTTCCACCACTTCACCAGTCAGTTCAGGACTTTGTCCCCAAAATGCAGGCCTAGAGAACTCAGAACGTTGGTGAACACAGCATTCCAGAGAGTATAGAATACTGGTCCTCGGTGCCACACAGCTCTGTTTAGCATACAAACAGGGTTTTCAACAGCTTTTGCCTCAAACCTGTGTGTGTGTGTGTGTGTGTGTGTAAAAACTGAACGTTTCTGACTTCATGTGCACAGAACCTCAACAAAACAACTAAACCAATGGGCATCGGAGTCCCATCTGGAGGTGTTCACATTGCATTTTGACAAGATACTGAGCCAAATCTCAGAGAGAGAAGTGAGGAGCAAAATCAATCAATAATGATAAATAGGTGGTAAGAAATCACGAATGTAAAACCGAATGATCTGTATTCTGGGAGTGAGTGAGTGGAATTTACCAACAGTGTCTGGTACACCTTTGTATCTGGATAGGCAATGATGGAGAGCAGTGGGGGTGGTGATGGTGGTGGAGGGTGGGGTGGAGAGATGTCATTTCCAGTGTTCTCCAACCTAAGGGAAACTTGTAGGGAAAGTAGCATGCTGCCTAACTCTAAACCTAACCCTAAACCCTAACCGTAACCCCTAAACCCTAACCCTAACCCCTAACCCTAACCCTAACCCCTAACCCCTAACCCTGACTCCTAACCCTAACCCCTAACCCCTAACCCCTGACCCTGACTCCTAACCCCAACCCCTAATCCTAACACTAACCCCTAAACCCGAACCCTAACCCTAACCCCTAACCCTAACCCTAACCACTAACCCTAACCCTGACTCCTAACCCTAACCCCTAACCCTAACCCCTAACCCTAACCCTAACCCTAACCCCTAACCTGACCCCTAACCCCTAACCCTAACCCCTAACCCCTAACCCCTAACCCTAACCCTAACCCCTAACCCTGACTCCTAACCCCAACCCCTAACCCTAAACCCTAACCCTAACCCCTGACCCTCACCCCTAACCCCTAACCCTAACCCCTAAACCCTAACCCTAACCCTAACCCTAACCCCTAACCCTGACTCCTAACCCCTAACCCTGACTCCTAACCCCAACCCCTAACCCTAAACCCTAACCCTAACCCCTAACCCTGACTCCTAACAACCCCTAACCCTAACCCCTGACCCTGACTCCTAACCGCAACCCCTAATCCTAACACTAACCCCTAAACCCGAACCCTAACCCTAACCCTAACCCCTAACCCTAACCCCTTACCCTAAGCCCAGCAGCTCCCCCCCACCCCTTTCCTGGATATCTTTTCGAGTCTGGGACGCGACACGGCACACCTGAGCAGCTTGGTGGTTTAGTGTTGGACTAATTCGCAAGCAGCCCGGGCGGGAAAAGGCTGTGGGCAGCATTGTACTGCCCCAGGTGGGGCCAGCAGAAGCAGGTCATTACTCAACGTTGAGCCCAGCTTCCCCTGGTGAAACGAGTGTTCCTTTCTTTCTGAAGCAATGGGAAAAAGAAATGCATAAGTCAATGAAAAACTGAAATTTAAGTTGAAACAATTTTTAGAAAGACTCCCCAACTATACAGAAAGAAAGAAAGAAAGAAAGAAAGAAAGAAAGAAAGAAAGAGAAAGAAAGAAAGAAAGAAAGAAAGAAAGAAAAGGAAAGACAAGGAAAGAAAGAAAGAAAGGAAGAAAGAAAGAAAGAAAGAATTTTTAAAAGAGAGAAACAACGTTGAACAAGTGCAGAGATGGATGGAATTCAGATTCCTTAGGAAGGATTCTGGCACTGTAGCCAAACGGGGAAAATCTGTGGAGGGGTGGGAGTTGGGGTGGTGGGGAAGAAAAGAAGAAAGTCAGTTAGCATTGAACATCTAAACGGGGTGGGAGGAGAAGCGGTGCAGAGATGGCAAGGAGTGGGGGGAGGGGTAGGGAAGGTCAGGTTTCAGAAGGCTGAGAGGATGCAGACAATCAATAGGTCAAGAGTGACACCTGCTGGCAAATAGCGTGTGTCAATTGCCGCCGGGCAGCTGGTCGACCACCGCCGAGAGACTGAGTGCAACTGGTCGACCTGAGCTGAGAGACCAAATGCAACTGGTCGACCTCCGCTGAGACCAAATGCAACTGGTCGACCTCCGCTGAGACCAAATGCAACTGGTCGACCTCAGCTGAGAGACTGAGTGCAACCAGGCAGCTGGTCGACTGCCTTCCTTGGAAAAGAAAGGGTTAGGGTGGGAGGGAGAGAGGGAGAAAGAGAGAAGGAGGGAGAGAGGGAGAGAGGGGCAGAGAGAGAGAGAGAATCTTCCACCACTTCACCAGTCAGTTCAGGACTTTGTCCCCAAAATGCAGGCCTAGAGAACTCAGAACGTTGGTGAACACAGCATTCCAGAGAGTATAGAATACTGGTCCTCGGTGCCACACAGCTCTGTTTAGCATACAAACAGGGTTTTCAACAGCTTTTGCCTCAAACCTGTGTGTGTGTGTGTGTGTGTGTGTGTGTAAAAACTGAACGTTTCTGACTTCATGTGCACAGAACCTCAACAAAACAACTAAACCAATGGGCATCGGAGTCCCATCTGGAGGTGTTCACATTGCATTTTGACAAGATACTGAGCCAAATCTCAGAGAGAGAAGTGAGGAGCAAAATCAATCAATAATGATAAATAGGTGGTAAGAAATCACGAATGTAAAACCGAATGATCTGTATTCTGGGAGTGAGTGAGTGGAATTTACCAACAGTGTCTGGTACACCTTTGTATCTGGATAGGCAATGATGGAGAGCAGTGGGGGTGGTGATGGTGGTGGAGGGTGGGGTGGAGAGATGTCATTTCCAGTGTTCTCCAACCTAAGGGAAACTTGTAGGGAAAGTAGCATGCTGCCTAACTCTAAACCTAACCCTAAACCCTAACCGTAACCCCTAAACCCTAACCCTAACCCCTAACCCTAACCCTAACCCCTAACCCCTAACCCTGACTCCTAACCCTAACCCCTAACCCCTAACCCCTGACCCTGACTCCTAACCCCAACCCCTAATCCTAACACTAACCCCTAAACCCGAACCCTAACCCTAACCCCTAACCCTAACCCTAACCACTAACCCTAACCCTGACTCCTAACCCTAACCCCTAACCCTAACCCCTAACCCTAACCCCTAACCCTAACCCCTAACCCTGACCCCTAACCCCTAACCCTAACCCCTAACCCCTAACCCCTAACCCTAACCCTAACCCCTAACCCTGACTCCTAACCCCAACCCCTAACCCTAAACCCTAACCCTAACCCCTGACCCTCACCCCTAACCCCTAACCCTAACCCCTAAACCCTAACCCTAACCCTAACCCTAACCCCTAACCCTGACTCCTAACCCCTAACCCTGACTCCTAACCCCAACCCCTAACCCTAAACCCTAACCCTAACCCCTAACCCTGACTCCTAACCCTAACCCCTAACCCTAACCCCTGACCCTGACTCCTAACCGCAACCCCTAATCCTAACACTAACCCCTAAACCCGAACCCTAACCCTAACCCTAACCCCTAACCCTAACCCCTTACCCTAAGCCCAGCAGCTCCCCCCCACCCCTTTCCTGGATATCTTTTCGAGTCTGGGACGCGACACGGCACACCTGAGCAGCTTGGTGGTTTAGTGTTGGACTAATTCGCAAGCAGCCCGGGCGGGAAAAGGCTGTGGGCAGCATTGTACTGCCCCAGGTGGGGCCAGCAGAAGCAGGTCATTACTCAACGTTGAGCCCAGCTTCCCCTGGTGAAACGAGTGTTCCTTTCTTTCTGAAGCAATGGGAAAAAGAAATGCATAAGTCAATGAAAAACTGAAATTTAAGTTGAAACAATTTTTAGAAAGACTCCCCAACTATACAGAAAGAAAGAAAGAAAGAAAGAAAGAAAGAAAGAAAGAAAGAAAGAAAGAAAGAAAGAAAGAAAAGGAAAGACAAGGAAAGAAAGAAAGAAAGGAAGAAAGAAAGAAAGAAAGAATTTTTAAAAGAGAGAAACAACGTTGAACAAGTGCAGAGATGGATGGAATTCAGATTCCTTAGGAAGGATTCTGGCACTGTAGCCAAACGGGGAAAATGTGTGGAGGGGTGGGAGTTGGGGTGGTGGGGAAGAAAAGAAGAAAGTCAGTTAGCATTGAACATCTAAACGGGGTGGGAGGAGAAGCGGTGCAGAGATGGCAAGGAGTGGGGGGAGGGGTAGGGAAGGTCAGGTTTCAGAAGGCTGAGAGGATGCAGACAATCAATAGGTCAAGAGTGACACCTGCTGGCAAATAGCGTGTGTCAATTGCCGCCGGGCAGCTGGTCGACCACCGCCGAGAGACTGAGTGCAACTGGTCGACCTGAGCTGAGAGACCAAATGCAACTGGTCGACCTCCGCTGAGACCAAATGCAACTGGTCGACCTCCGCTGAGACCAAATGCAACTGGTCGACCTCAGCTGAGAGACTGAGTGCAACCAGGCAGCTGGTCGACTGCCTTCCTTGGAAAAGAAAGGGTTAGGGTGGGAGGGAGAGAGGGAGAAAGAGAGAAGGAGGGAGAGAGGGAGAGAGGGGCAGAGAGAGAGAGAGAATCTTCCACCACTTCACCAGTCAGTTCAGGACTTTGTCCCCAAAATGCAGGCCTAGAGAACTCAGAACGTTGGTGAACACAGCATTCCAGAGAGTATAGAATACTGGTCCTCGGTGCCACACAGCTCTGTTTAGCATACAAACAGGGTTTTCAACAGCTTTTGCCTCAAACCTGTGTGTGTGTGTGTGTGTGTGTGTAAAAACTGAACGTTTCTGACTTCATGTGCACAGAACCTCAACAAAACAACTAAACCAATGGGCATCGGAGTCCCATCTGGAGGTGTTCACATTGCATTTTGACAAGATACTGAGCCAAATCTCAGAGAGAGAAGTGAGGAGCAAAATCAATCAATAATGATAAATAGGTGGTAAGAAATCACGAATGTAAAACCGAATGATCTGTATTCTGGGAGTGAGTGAGTGGAATTTACCAACAGTGTCTGGTACACCTTTGTATCTGGATAGGCAATGATGGAGAGCAGTGGGGGTGGTGATGGTGGTGGAGGGTGGGGTGGAGAGATGTCATTTCCAGTGTTCTCCAACCTAAGGGAAACTTGTAGGGAAAGTAGCATGCTGCCTAACTCTAAACCTAACCCTAAACCCTAACCGTAACCCCTAAACCCTAACCCTAACCCCTAACCCTAACCCTAACCCCTAACCCCTAACCCTGACTCCTAACCCTAACCCCTAACCCCTAACCCCTGACCCTGACTCCTAACCCCAACCCCTAATCCTAACACTAACCCCTAAACCCGAACCCTAACCCTAACCCCTAACCCTAACCCTAACCACTAACCCTAACCCTGACTCCTAACCCTAACCCCTAACCCTAACCCCTAACCCTAACCCCTAACCCTAACCCCTAACCCTGACCCCTAACCCCTAACCCTAACCCCTAACCCCTAACCCCTAACCCTAACCCTAACCCCTAACCCTGACTCCTAACCCCAACCCCTAACCCTAAACCCTAACCCTAACCCCTGACCCTCACCCCTAACCCCTAACCCTAACCCCTAAACCCTAACCCTAACCCTAACCCCTAACCCTGACTCCTAACCCCTAACCCTGACTCCTAACCCCAACCCCTAACCCTAAACCCTAACCCTAACCCCTAACCCTGACTCCTAACCCTAACCCCTAACCCTAACCCCTGACCCTGACTCCTAACCGCAACCCCTAATCCTAACACTAACCCCTAAACCCGAACCCTAACCCTAACCCTAACCCTAACCCCTAACCCTAACCCCTTACCCTAAGCCCAGCAGCTCCCCCCCACCCCTTTCCTGGATATCTTTTCGAGTCTGGGACGCGACACGGCACACCTGAGCAGCTTGGTGGTTTAGTGTTGGACTAATTCGCAAGCAGCCCGGGCGGGAAAAGGCTGTGGGCAGCATTGTACTGCCCCAGGTGGGGCCAGCAGAAGCAGGTCATTACTCAACGTTGAGCCCAGCTTCCCCTGGTGAAACGAGTGTTCCTTTCTTTCTGAAGCAATGGAAAAAGAAATGCATAAGTCAATGAAAAACTGAAATTTAAGTTGAAACAATTTTTAGAAAGACTCCCCAACTATACAGAAAGAAAGAAAGAAAGAAAGAAAGAAAGAAAGAAAGAAAGAAAGAAAGAAAGAAAGAAAGAAAAGGAAAGACAAGGAAAGAAAGAAAGAAAGGAAGAAAGAAAGAAAGAAAGAATTTTTAAAAGAGAGAAACAACGTTGAACAAGTGCAGAGATGGATGGAATTCAGATTCCTTAGGAAGGATTCTGGCACTGTAGCCCAACGGGGAAAATCTGTGGAGGGGTGGGAGTTGGGGTGGTGGGGAAGAAAAGAAGAAAGTCAGTTAGCATTGAACATCTAAACGGGGTGGGAGGAGAAGCGGTGCAGAGATGGCAAGGAGTGGGGGGAGGGGTAGGGAAGGTCAGGTTTCAGAAGGCTGAGAGGATGCAGACAATCAATAGGTCAAGAGTGACACCTGCTGGCAAATAGCGTGTGTCAATTGCCGCCGGGCAGCTGGTCGACCACCGCCGAGAGACTGAGTGCAACTGGTCGACCTGAGCTGAGAGACCAAATGCAACTGGTCGACCTCCGCTGAGACCAAATGCAACTGGTCGACCTCCGCTGAGACCAAATGCAACTGGTCGACCTCAGCTGAGAGACTGAGTGCAACCAGGCAGCTGGTCGACTGCCTTCCTTGGAAAAGAAAGGGTTAGGGTGGGAGGGAGAGAGGGAGAAAGAGAGAAGGAGGGAGAGAGGGAGAGAGGGGCAGAGAGAGAGAGAGAATCTTCCACCACTTCACCAGTCAGTTCAGGACTTTGTCCCCAAAATGCAGGCCTAGAGAACTCAGAACGTTGGTGAACACAGCATTCCAGAGAGTATAGAATACTGGTCCTCGGTGCCACACAGCTCTGTTTAGCATACAAACAGGGTTTTCAACAGCTTTTGCCTCAAACCTGTGTGTGTGTGTGTGTGTGTGTGTAAAAACTGAACGTTTCTGACTTCATGTGCACAGAACCTCAACAAAACAACTAAACCAATGGGCATCGGAGTCCCATCTGGAGGTGTTCACATTGCATTTTGACAAGATACTGAGCCAAATCTCAGAGAGAGAAGTGAGGAGCAAAATCAATCAATAATGATAAATAGGTGGTAAGAAATCACGAATGTAAAACCGAATGATCTGTATTCTGGGAGTGAGTGAGTGGAATTTACCAACAGTGTCTGGTACACCTTTGTATCTGGATAGGCAATGATGGAGAGCAGTGGGGGTGGTGATGGTGGTGGAGGGTGGGGTGGAGAGATGTCATTTCCAGTGTTCTCCAACCTAAGGGAAACTTGTAGGGAAAGTAGCATGCTGCCTAACTCTAAACCTAACCCTAAACCCTAACCGTAACCCCTAAACCCTAACCCTAACCCCTAACCCTAACCCTAACCCCTAACCCTGACTCCTAACCCTAACCCCTAACCCCTAACCCCTGACCCTGACTCCTAACCCCAACCCCTAATCCTAACACTAACCCCTAAACCCGAACCCTAACCCTAACCCCTAACCCTAACCCTAACCACTAACCCTAACCCTGACTCCTAACCCTAACCCCTAACCCTAACCCCTAACCCTAACCCCTAACCCTAACCCCTAACCCTGACCCCTAACCCCTAACCCTAACCCCTAACCCCTAACCCCTAACCCTAACCCTAACCCCTAACCCTGACTCCTAACCCCAACCCCTAACCCTAAACCCTAACCCTAACCCCTGACCCTCACCCCTAACCCCTAACCCTAACCCCTAAACCCTAACCCTAACCCTAACCCTAACCCCTAACCCTGACTCCTAACCCCTAACCCTGACTCCTAACCCCAACCCCTAACCCTAAACCCTAACCCTAACCCCTAACCCTGACTCCTAACCCTAACCCCTAACCCTAACCCCTGACCCTGACTCCTAACCGCAACCCCTAATCCTAACACTAACCCCTAAACCCGAACCCTAACCCTAACCCTAACCCCTAACCCTAACCCCTTACCCTAAGCCCAGCAGCTCCCCCCCACCCCTTTCCTGGATATCTTTTCGAGTCTGGGACGCGACACGGCACACCTGAGCAGCTTGGTGGTTTAGTGTTGGACTAATTCGCAAGCAGCCCGGGCGGGAAAAGGCTGTGGGCAGCATTGTACTGCCCCAGGTGGGGCCAGCAGAAGCAGGTCATTACTCAACGTTGAGCCCAGCTTCCCCTGGTGAAACGAGTGTTCCTTTCTTTCTGAAGCAATGGGAAAAAGAAATGCATAAGTCAATGAAAAACTGAAATTTAAGTTGAAACAATTTTTAGAAAGACTCCCCAACTATACAGAAAGAAAGAAAGAAAGAAAGAAAGAAAGAAAGAAAGAAAGAAAGAAAGAAAGAAAGAAAGAAAGAAAGAAAGAAAAGGAAAGACAAGGAAAGAAAGAAAGAAAGGAAGAAAGAAAGAAAGAAAGAATTTTTAAAAGAGAGAAACAACGTTGAACAAGTGCAGAGATGGATGGAATTCAGATTCCTTAGGAAGGATTCTGGCACTGTAGCCAAACGGGGAAAATCTGTGGAGGGGTGGGAGTTGGGGTGGTGGGGAAGAAAAGAAGAAAGTCAGTTAGCATTGAACATCTAAACGGGGTGGGAGGAGAAGCGGTGCAGAGATGGCAAGGAGTGGGGGGAGGGGTAGGGAAGGTCAGGTTTCAGAAGGCTGAGAGGATGCAGACAATCAATAGGTCAAGAGTGACACCTGCTGGCAAATAGCGTGTGTCAATTGCCGCCGGGCAGCTGGTCGACCACCGCCGAGAGACTGAGTGCAACTGGTCGACCTGAGCTGAGAGACCAAATGCAACTGGTCGACCTCCGCTGAGACCAAATGCAACTGGTCGACCTCCGCTGAGACCAAATGCAACTGGTCGACCTCAGCTGAGAGACTGAGTGCAACCAGGCAGCTGGTCGACTGCCTTCCTTGGAAAAGAAAGGGTTAGGGTGGGAGGGAGAGAGGGAGAAAGAGAGAAGGAGGGAGAGAGGGAGAGAGGGGCAGAGAGAGAGAGAGAATCTTCCACCACTTCACCAGTCAGTTCAGGACTTTGTCCCCAAAATGCAGGCCTAGAGAACTCAGAACGTTGGTGAACACAGCATTCCAGAGAGTATAGAATACTGGTCCTCGGTGCCACACAGCTCTGTTTAGCATACAAACAGGGTTTTCAACAGCTTTTGCCTCAAACCTGTGTGTGTGTGTGTGTGTGTGTGTGTGTAAAAACTGAACGTTTCTGACTTCATGTGCACAGAACCTCAACAAAACAACTAAACCAATGGGCATCGGAGTCCCATCTGGAGGTGTTCACATTGCATTTTGACAAGATACTGAGCCAAATCTCAGAGAGAGAAGTGAGGAGCAAAATCAATCAATAATGATAAATAGGTGGTAAGAAATCACGAATGTAAAACCGAATGATCTGTATTCTGGGAGTGAGTGAGTGGAATTTACCAACAGTGTCTGGTACACCTTTGTATCTGGATAGGCAATGATGGAGAGCAGTGGGGGTGGTGATGGTGGTGGAGGGTGGGGTGGAGAGATGTCATTTCCAGTGTTCTCCAACCTAAGGGAAACTTGTAGGGAAAGTAGCATGCTGCCTAACTCTAAACCTAACCCTAAACCCTAACCGTAACCCCTAAACCCTAACCCTAACCCCTAACCCTAACCCTAACCCCTAACCCTGACTCCTAACCCTAACCCCTAACCCCTAACCCCTGACCCTGACTCCTAACCCCAACCCCTAATCCTAACACTAACCCCTAAACCCGAACCCTAACCCTAACCCCTAACCCTAACCCTAACCACTAACCCTAACCCTGACTCCTAACCCTAACCCCTAACCCTAACCCCTAACCCTAACCCCTAACCCTAACCCCTAACCCTGACCCCTAACCCCTAACCCTAACCCCTAACCCCTAACCCCTAACCCTAACCCTAACCCCTAACCCTGACTCCTAACCCCAACCCCTAACCCTAAACCCTAACCCTAACCCCTGACCCTCACCCCTAACCCCTAACCCTAACCCCTAAACCCTAACCCTAACCCTAACCCTAACCCCTAACCCTGACTCCTAACCCCTAACCCTGACTCCTAACCCCAACCCCTAACCCTAAACCCTAACCCTAACCCCTAACCCTGACTCCTAACCCTAACCCCTAACCCTAACCCCTGACCCTGACTCCTAACCGCAACCCCTAATCCTAACACTAACCCCTAAACCCGAACCCTAACCCTAACCCTAACCCCTAACCCTAACCCCTTACCCTAAGCCCAGCAGCTCCCCCCCACCCCTTTCCTGGATATCTTTTCGAGTCTGGGACGCGACACGGCACACCTGAGCAGCTTGGTGGTTTAGTGTTGGACTAATTCGCAAGCAGCCCGGGCGGGAAAAGGCTGTGGGCAGCATTGTACTGCCCCAGGTGGGGCCAGCAGAAGCAGGTCATTACTCAACGTTGAGCCCAGCTTCCCCTGGTGAAACGAGTGTTCCTTTCTTTCTGAAGCAATGGGAAAAAGAAATGCATAAGTCAATGAAAAACTGAAATTTAAGTTGAAACAATTTTTAGAAAGACTCCCCAACTATACAGAAAGAAAGAAAGAAAGAAAGAAAGAAAGAAAGAAAGAAAGAAAGAAAGAAAGAAAGAAAGAAAGAAAAGGAAAGACAAGGAAAGAAAGAAAGAAAGGAAGAAAGAAAGAAAGAAAGAATTTTTAAAAGAGAGAAACAACGTTGAACAAGTGCAGAGATGGATGGAATTCAGATTCCTTAGGAAGGATTCTGGCACTGTAGCCAAACGGGGAAAATCTGTGGAGGGGTGGGAGTTGGGGTGGTGGGGAAGAAAAGAAGAAAGTCAGTTAGCATTGAACATCTAAACGGGGTGGGAGGAGAAGCGGTGCAGAGATGGCAAGGAGTGGGGGGAGGGGTAGGGAAGGTCAGGTTTCAGAAGGCTGAGAGGATGCAGACAATCAATAGGTCAAGAGTGACACCTGCTGGCAAATAGCGTGTGTCAATTGCCGCCGGGCAGCTGGTCGACCACCGCCGAGAGACTGAGTGCAACTGGTCGACCTGAGCTGAGAGACCAAATGCAACTGGTCGACCTCCGCTGAGACCAAATGCAACTGGTCGACCTCCGCTGAGACCAAATGCAACTGGTCGACCTCAGCTGAGAGACTGAGTGCAACCAGGCAGCTGGTCGACTGCCTTCCTTGGAAAAGAAAGGGTTAGGGTGGGAGGGAGAGAGGGAGAAAGAGAGAAGGAGGGAGAGAGGGAGAGAGGGGCAGAGAGAGAGAGAGAATCTTCCACCACTTCACCAGTCAGTTCAGGACTTTGTCCCCAAAATGCAGGCCTAGAGAACTCAGAACGTTGGTGAACACAGCATTCCAGAGAGTATAGAATACTGGTCCTCGGTGCCACACAGCTCTGTTTAGCATACAAACAGGGTTTTCAACAGCTTTTGCCTCAAACCTGTGTGTGTGTGTGTGTGTGTGTGTGTGTAAAAACTGAACGTTTCTGACTTCATGTGCACAGAACCTCAACAAAACAACTAAACCAATGGGCATCGGAGTCCCATCTGGAGGTGTTCACATTGCATTTTGACAAGATACTGAGCCAAATCTCAGAGAGAGAAGTGAGGAGCAAAATCAATCAATAATGATAAATAGGTGGTAAGAAATCACGAATGTAAAACCGAATGATCTGTATTCTGGGAGTGAGTGAGTGGAATTTACCAACAGTGTCTGGTACACCTTTGTATCTGGATAGGCAATGATGGAGAGCAGTGGGGGTGGTGATGGTGGTGGAGGGTGGGGTGGAGAGATGTCATTTCCAGTGTTCTCCAACCTAAGGGAAACTTGTAGGGAAAGTAGCATGCTGCCTAACTCTAAACCTAACCCTAAACCCTAACCGTAACCCCTAAACCCTAACCCTAACCCCTAACCCTAACCCTAACCCCTAACCCCTAACCCTGACTCCTAACCCTAACCCCTAACCCCTAACCCCTGACCCTGACTCCTAACCCCAACCCCTAATCCTAACACTAACCCCTAAACCCGAACCCTAACCCTAACCCCTAACCCTAACCCTAACCACTAACCCTAACCCTGACTCCTAACCCTAACCCCTAACCCTAACCCCTAACCCTAACCCCTAACCCTAACCCCTAACCCTGACCCCTAACCCCTAACCCTAACCCCTAACCCCTAACCCCTAACCCTAACCCTAACCCCTAACCCTGACTCCTAACCCCAACCCCTAACCCTAAACCCTAACCCTAACCCCTGACCCTCACCCCTAACCCCTAACCCTAACCCCTAAACCCTAACCCTAACCCTAACCCTAACCCCTAACCCTGACTCCTAACCCCTAACCCTGACTCCTAACCCCAACCCCTAACCCTAAACCCTAACCCTAACCCCTAACCCTGACTCCTAACCCTAACCCCTAACCCTAACCCCTGACCCTGACTCCTAACCGCAACCCCTAATCCTAACACTAACCCCTAAACCCGAACCCTAACCCTAACCCTAACCCCTAACCCTAACCCCTTACCCTAAGCCCAGCAGCTCCCCCCCACCCCTTTCCTGGATATCTTTTCGAGTCTGGGACGCGACACGGCACACCTGAGCAGCTTGGTGGTTTAGTGTTGGACTAATTCGCAAGCAGCCCGGGCGGGAAAAGGCTGTGGGCAGCATTGTACTGCCCCAGGTGGGGCCAGCAGAAGCAGGTCATTACTCAACGTTGAGCCCAGCTTCCCCTGGTGAAACGAGTGTTCCTTTCTTTCTGAAGCAATGGGAAAAAGAAATGCATAAGTCAATGAAAAACTGAAATTTAAGTTGAAACAATTTTTAGAAAGACTCCCCAACTATACAGAAAGAAAGAAAGAAAGAAAGAAAGAAAGAAAGAAAGAAAGAAAGAAAGAAAGAAAGAAAGAAAGAAAAGGAAAGACAAGGAAAGAAAGAAAGAAAGGAAGAAAGAAAGAAAGAAAGAATTTTTAAAAGAGAGAAACAACGTTGAACAAGTGCAGAGATGGATGGAATTCAGATTCCTTAGGAAGGATTCTGGCACTGTAGCCCAACGGGGAAAATCTGTGGAGGGGTGGGAGTTGGGGTGGTGGGGAAGAAAAGAAGAAAGTCAGTTAGCATTGAACATCTAAACGGGGTGGGAGGAGAAGCGGTGCAGAGATGGCAAGGAGTGGGGGGAGGGGTAGGGAAGGTCAGGTTTCAGAAGGCTGAGAGGATGCAGACAATCAATAGGTCAAGAGTGACACCTGCTGGCAAATAGCGTGTGTCAATTGCCGCCGGGCAGCTGGTCGACCACCGCCGAGAGACTGAGTGCAACTGGTCGACCTGAGCTGAGAGACCAAATGCAACTGGTCGACCTCCGCTGAGACCAAATGCAACTGGTCGACCTCCGCTGAGACCAAATGCAACTGGTCGACCTGAGCTGAGAGACTGAGTGCAACCAGGCAGCTGGTCGACTGCCTTCCTTGGAAAAGAAAGGGTTAGGGTGGGAGGGAGAGAGGGAGAAAGAGAGAAGGAGGGAGAGAGGGAGAGAGGGGCAGAGAGAGAGAGAGAATCTTCCACCACTTCACCAGTCAGTTCAGGACTTTGTCCCCAAAATGCAGGCCTAGAGAACTCAGAACGTTGGTGAACACAGCATTCCAGAGAGTATAGAATACTGGTCCTCGGTGCCACACAGCTCTGTTTAGCATACAAACAGGGTTTTCAACAGCTTTTGCCTCAAACCTGTGTGTGTGTGTGTGTGTGTGTGTAAAAACTGAACGTTTCTGACTTCATGTGCACAGAACCTCAACAAAACAACTAAACCAATGGGCATCGGAGTCCCATCTGGAGGTGTTCACATTGCATTTTGACAAGATACTGAGCCAAATCTCAGAGAGAGAAGTGAGGAGCAAAATCAATCAATAATGATAAATAGGTGGTAAGAAATCACGAATGTAAAACCGAATGATCTGTATTCTGGGAGTGAGTGAGTGGAATTTACCAACAGTGTCTGGTACACCTTTGTATCTGGATAGGCAATGATGGAGAGCAGTGGGGGTGGTGATGGTGGTGGAGGGTGGGGTGGAGAGATGTCATTTCCAGTGTTCTCCAACCTAAGGGAAACTTGTAGGGAAAGTAGCATGCTGCCTAACTCTAAACCTAACCCTAAACCCTAACCGTAACCCCTAAACCCTAACCCTAACCCCTAACCCTAACCCTAACCCCTAACCCCTAACCCTGACTCCTAACCCTAACCCCTAACCCCTAACCCCTGACCCTGACTCCTAACCCCAACCCCTAATCCTAACACTAACCCCTAAACCCGAACCCTAACCCTAACCCCTAACCCTAACCCTAACCACTAACCCTAACCCTGACTCCTAACCCTAACCCCTAACCCTAACCCCTAACCCTAACCCCTAACCCTAACCCCTAACCCTGACCCCTAACCCCTAACCCTAACCCCTAACCCCTAACCCCTAACCCTAACCCTAACCCCTAACCCTGACTCCTAACCCCAACCCCTAACCCTAAACCCTAACCCTAACCCCTGACCCTCACCCCTAACCCCTAACCCTAACCCCTAAACCCTAACCCTAACCCTAACCCTAACCCCTAACCCTGACTCCTAACCCCTAACCCTGACTCCTAACCCCAACCCCTAACCCTAAACCCTAACCCTAACCCCTAACCCTGACTCCTAACCCTAACCCCTAACCCTAACCCCTGACCCTGACTCCTAACCGCAACCCCTAATCCTAACACTAACCCCTAAACCCGAACCCTAACCCTAACCCTAACCCCTAACCCTAACCCCTTACCCTAAGCCCAGCAGCTCCCCCCCACCCCTTTCCTGGATATCTTTTCGAGTCTGGGACGCGACACGGCACACCTGAGCAGCTTGGTGGTTTAGTGTTGGACTAATTCGCAAGCAGCCCGGGCGGGAAAAGGCTGTGGGCAGCATTGTACTGCCCCAGGTGGGGCCAGCAGAAGCAGGTCATTACTCAACGTTGAGCCCAGCTTCCCCTGGTGAAACGAGTGTTCCTTTCTTTCTGAAGCAATGGGAAAAAGAAATGCATAAGTCAATGAAAAACTGAAATTTAAGTTGAAACAATTTTTAGAAAGACTCCCCAACTATACAGAAAGAAAGAAAGAAAGAAAGAAAGAAAGAAAGAAAGAAAGAAAGAAAGAAAGAAAGAAAGAAAAGGAAAGACAAGGAAAGAAAGAAAGAAAGGAAGAAAGAAAGAAAGAAAGAATTTTTAAAAGAGAGAAACAACGTTGAACAAGTGCAGAGATGGATGGAATTCAGATTCCTTAGGAAGGATTCTGGCACTGTAGCCAAACGGGGAAAATCTGTGGAGGGGTGGGAGTTGGGGTGGTGGGGAAGAAAAGAAGAAAGTCAGTTAGCATTGAACATCTAAACGGGGTGGGAGGAGAAGCGGTGCAGAGATGGCAAGGAGTGGGGGGAGGGGTAGGGAAGGTCAGGTTTCAGAAGGCTGAGAGGATGCAGACAATCAATAGGTCAAGAGTGACACCTGCTGGCAAATAGCGTGTGTCAATTGCCGCCGGGCAGCTGGTCGACCACCGCCGAGAGACTGAGTGCAACTGGTCGACCTGAGCTGAGAGACCAAATGCAACTGGTCGACCTCCGCTGAGACCAAATGCAACTGGTCGACCTCCGCTGAGACCAAATGCAACTGGTCGACCTCAGCTGAGAGACTGAGTGCAACCAGGCAGCTGGTCGACTGCCTTCCTTGGAAAAGAAAGGGTTAGGGTGGGAGGGAGAGAGGGAGAAAGAGAGAAGGAGGGAGAGAGGGAGAGAGGGGCAGAGAGAGAGAGAGAATCTTCCACCACTTCACCAGTCAGTTCAGGACTTTGTCCCCAAAATGCAGGCCTAGAGAACTCAGAATGTTGGTGAACACAGCATTCCAGAGAGTATAGAATACTGGTCCTCGGTGCCACACAGCTCTGTTTAGCATACAAACAGGGTTTTCAACAGCTTTTGCCTCAAACCTGTGTGTGTGTGTGTGTGTGTGTGTGTGTGTAAAAACTGAACGTTTCTGACTTCATGTGCACAGAACCTCAACAAAACAACTAAACCAATGGGCATCGGAGTCCCATCTGGAGGTGTTCACATTGCATTTTGACAAGATACTGAGCCAAATCTCAGAGAGAGAAGTGAGGAGCAAAATCAATCAATAATGATAAATAGGTGGTAAGAAATCACGAATGTAAAACCGAATGATCTGTATTCTGGGAGTGAGTGAGTGGAATTTACCAACAGTGTCTGGTACACCTTTGTATCTGGATAGGCAATGATGGAGAGCAGTGGGGGTGGTGATGGTGGTGGAGGGTGGGGTGGAGAGATGTCATTTCCAGTGTTCTCCAACCTAAGGGAAACTTGTAGGGAAAGTAGCATGCTGCCTAACTCTAAACCTAACCCTAAACCCTAACCGTAACCCCTAAACCCTAACCCTAACCCCTAACCCTAACCCTAACCCCTAACCCCTAACCCTGACTCCTAACCCTAACCCCTAACCCCTAACCCCTGACCCTGACTCCTAACCCCAACCCCTAATCCTAACACTAACCCCTAAACCCGAACCCTAACCCTAACCCCTAACCCTAACCCTAACCACTAACCCTAACCCTGACTCCTAACCCTAACCCCTAACCCTAACCCCTAACCCTAACCCCTAACCCTAACCCCTAACCCTGACCCCTAACCCCTAACCCTAACCCCTAACCCCTAACCCCTAACCCTAACCCTAACCCCTAACCCTGACTCCTAACCCCAACCCCTAACCCTAAACCCTAACCCTAACCCCTGACCCTCACCCCTAACCCCTAACCCTAACCCCTAAACCCTAACCCTAACCCTAATCCTAACCCCTAACCCTGACTCCTAACCCCTAACCCTGACTCCTAACCCCAACCCCTAACCCTAAACCCTAACCCTAACCCCTAACCCTGACTCCTAACCCTAACCCCTAACCCTAACCCCTGACCCTGACTCCTAACCGCAACCCCTAATCCTAACACTAACCCCTAAACCCGAACCCTAACCCTAACCCTAACCCCTAACCCTAACCCCTTACCCTAAGCCCAGCAGCTCCCCCCCACCCCTTTCCTGGATATCTTTTCGAGTCTGGGACGCGACACGGCACACCTGAGCAGCTTGGTGGTTTAGTGTTGGACTAATTCGCAAGCAGCCCGGGCGGGAAAAGGCTGTGGGCAGCATTGTACTGCCCCAGGTGGGGCCAGCAGAAGCAGGTCATTACTCAACGTTGAGCCCAGCTTCCCCTGGTGAAACGAGTGTTCCTTTCTTTCTGAAGCAATGGGAAAAAGAAATGCATAAGTCAATGAAAAACTGAAATTTAAGTTGAAACAATTTTTAGAAAGACTCCCCAACTATACAGAAAGAAAGAAAGAAAGAAAGAAAGAAAGAAAGAAAGAAAGAAAGAAAGAAAGAAAGAAAAGGAAAGACAAGGAAAGAAAGAAAGAAAGGAAGAAAGAAAGAAAGAAAGAATTTTTAAAAGAGAGAAACAACGTTGAACAAGTGCAGAGATGGATGGAATTCAGATTCCTTAGGAAGGATTCTGGCACTGTAGCCAAACGGGGAAAATCTGTGGAGGGGTGGGAGTTGGGGTGGTGGGGAAGAAAAGAAGAAAGTCAGTTAGCATTGAACATCTAAACGGGGTGGGAGGAGAAGCGGTGCAGAGATGGCAAGGAGTGGGGGGAGGGGTAGGGAAGGTCAGGTTTCAGAAGGCTGAGAGGATGCAGACAATCAATAGGTCAAGAGTGACACCTGCTGGCAAATAGCGTGTGTCAATTGCCGCCGGGCAGCTGGTCGACCACCGCCGAGAGACTGAGTGCAACTGGTCGACCTGAGCTGAGAGACCAAATGCAACTGGTCGACCTCCGCTGAGACCAAATGCAACTGGTCGACCTCCGCTGAGACCAAATGCAACTGGTCGACCTCAGCTGAGAGACTGAGTGCAACCAGGCAGCTGGTCGACTGCCTTCCTTGGAAAAGAAAGGGTTAGGGTGGGAGGGAGAGAGGGAGAAAGAGAGAAGGAGGGAGAGAGGGAGAGAGGGGCAGAGAGAGAGAGAGAATCTTCCACCACTTCACCAGTCAGTTCAGGACTTTGTCCCCAAAATGCAGGCCTAGAGAACTCAGAACGTTGGTGAACACAGCATTCCAGAGAGTATAGAATACTGGTCCTCGGTGCCACACAGCTCTGTTTAGCATACAAACAGGGTTTTCAACAGCTTTTGCCTCAAACCTGTGTGTGTGTGTGTGTGTGTGTGTGTGTGTAAAAACTGAACGTTTCTGACTTCATGTGCACAGAACCTCAACAAAACAACTAAACCAATGGGCATCGGAGTCCCATCTGGAGGTGTTCACATTGCATTTTGACAAGATACTGAGCCAAATCTCAGAGAGAGAAGTGAGGAGCAAAATCAATCAATAATGATAAATAGGTGGTAAGAAATCACGAATGTAAAACCGAATGATCTGTATTCTGGGAGTGAGTGAGTGGAATTTACCAACAGTGTCTGGTACACCTTTGTATCTGGATAGGCAATGATGGAGAGCAGTGGGGGTGGTGATGGTGGTGGAGGGTGGGGTGGAGAGATGTCATTTCCAGTGTTCTCCAACCTAAGGGAAACTTGTAGGGAAAGTAGCATGCTGCCTAACTCTAAACCTAACCCTAAACCCTAACCGTAACCCCTAAACCCTAACCCTAACCCCTAACCCTAACCCTAACCCCTAACCCCTAACCCTGACTCCTAACCCTAACCCCTAACCCCTAACCCCTGACCCTGACTCCTAACCCCAACCCCTAATCCTAACACTAACCCCTAAACCCGAACCCTAACCCTAACCCCTAACCCTAACCCTAACCACTAACCCTAACCCTGACTCCTAACCCTAACCCCTAACCCTAACCCCTAACCCTAACCCCTAACCCTAACCCCTAACCCTGACCCCTAACCCCTAACCCTAACCCCTAACCCCTAACCCCTAACCCTAACCCTAACCCCTAACCCTGACTCCTAACCCCAACCCCTAACCCTAAACCCTAACCCTAACCCCTGACCCTCACCCCTAACCCCTAACCCTAACCCCTAAACCCTAACCCTAACCCTAATCCTAACCCCTAACCCTGACTCCTAACCCCTAACCCTGACTCCTAACCCCAACCCCTAACCCTAAACCCTAACCCTAACCCCTAACCCTGACTCCTAACCCTAACCCCTAACCCTAACCCCTGACCCTGACTCCTAACCGCAACCCCTAATCCTAACACTAACCCCTAAACCCGAACCCTAACCCTAACCCTAACCCCTAACCCTAACCCCTTACCCTAAGCCCAGCAGCTCCCCCCCACCCCTTTCCTGGATATCTTTTCGAGTCTGGGACGCGACACGGCACACCTGAGCAGCTTGGTGGTTTAGTGTTGGACTAATTCGCAAGCAGCCCGGGCGGGAAAAGGCTGTGGGCAGCATTGTACTGCCCCAGGTGGGGCCAGCAGAAGCAGGTCATTACTCAACGTTGAGCCCAGCTTCCCCTGGTGAAACGAGTGTTCCTTTCTTTCTGAAGCAATGGGAAAAAGAAATGCATAAGTCAATGAAAAACTGAAATTTAAGTTGAAACAATTTTTAGAAAGACTCCCCAACTATACAGAAAGAAAGAAAGAAAGAAAGAAAGAAAGAAAGAAAGAAAGAAAGAAAGAAAGAAAGAAAGAAAGAAAAGGAAAGACAAGGAAAGAAAGAAAGAAAGGAAGAAAGAAAGAAAGAAAGAATTTTTAAAAGAGAGAAACAACGTTGAACAAGTGCAGAGATGGATGGAATTCAGATTCCTTAGGAAGGATTCTGGCACTGTAGCCAAACGGGGAAAATCTGTGGAGGGGTGGGAGTTGGGGTGGTGGGGAAGAAAAGAAGAAAGTCAGTTAGCATTGAACATCTAAACGGGGTGGGAGGAGAAGCGGTGCAGAGATGGCAAGGAGTGGGGGGAGGGGTAGGGAAGGTCAGGTTTCAGAAGGCTGAGAGGATGCAGACAATCAATAGGTCAAGAGTGACACCTGCTGGCAAATAGCGTGTGTCAATTGCCGCCGGGCAGCTGGTCGACCACCGCCGAGAGACTGAGTGCAACTGGTCGACCTGAGCTGAGAGACCAAATGCAACTGGTCGACCTCCGCTGAGACCAAATGCAACTGGTCGACCTCCGCTGAGACCAAATGCAACTGGTCGACCTCCGCTGAGACCAAATGCAACTGGTCGACCTGAGCTGAGAGACTGAGTGCAACCAGGCAGCTGGTCGACTGCCTTCCTTGGAAAAGAAAGGGTTAGGGTGGGAGGGAGAGAGGGAGAAAGAGAGAAGGAGGGAGAGAGGGAGAGAGGGGCAGAGAGAGAGAGAGAATCTTCCACCACTTCACCAGTCAGTTCAGGACTTTGTCCCCAAAATGCAGGCCTAGAGAACTCAGAACGTTGGTGAACACAGCATTCCAGAGAGTATAGAATACTGGTCCTCGGTGCCACACAGCTCTGTTTAGCATACAAACAGGGTTTTCAACAGCTTTTGCCTCAAACCTGTGTGTGTGTGTGTGTGTGTGTGTGTAAAAACTGAACGTTTCTGACTTCATGTGCACAGAACCTCAACAAAACAACTAAACCAATGGGCATCGGAGTCCCATCTGGAGGTGTTCACATTGCATTTTGACAAGATACTGAGCCAAATCTCAGAGAGAGAAGTGAGGAGCAAAATCAATCAATAATGATAAATAGGTGGTAAGAAATCACGAATGTAAAACCGAATGATCTGTATTCTGGGAGTGAGTGAGTGGAATTTACCAACAGTGTCTGGTACACCTTTGTATCTGGATAGGCAATGATGGAGAGCAGTGGGGGTGGTGATGGTGGTGGAGGGTGGGGTGGAGAGATGTCATTTCCAGTGTTCTCCAACCTAAGGGAAACTTGTAGGGAAAGTAGCATGCTGCCTAACTCTAAACCTAACCCTAAACCCTAACCGTAACCCCTAAACCCTAACCCTAACCCCTAACCCTAACCCTAACCCCTAACCCCTAACCCTGACTCCTAACCCTAACCCCTAACCCCTAACCCCTGACCCTGACTCCTAACCCCAACCCCTAATCCTAACACTAACCCCTAAACCCGAACCCTAACCCTAACCCCTAACCCTAACCCTAACCACTAACCCTAACCCTGACTCCTAACCCTAACCCCTAACCCTAACCCCTAACCCTAACCCCTAACCCTAACCCCTAACCCTGACCCCTAACCCCTAACCCTAACCCCTAACCCCTAACCCCTAACCCTAACCCTAACCCCTAACCCTGACTCCTAACCCCAACCCCTAACCCTAAACCCTAACCCTAACCCCTGACCCTCACCCCTAACCCCTAACCCTAACCCCTAAACCCTAACCCTAACCCTAACCCTAACCCCTAACCCTGACTCCTAACCCCTAACCCTGACTCCTAACCCCAACCCCTAACCCTAAACCCTAACCCTAACCCCTAACCCTGACTCCTAACCCTAACCCCTAACCCTAACCCCTGACCCTGACTCCTAACCGCAACCCCTAATCCTAACACTAACCCCTAAACCCGAACCCTAACCCTAACCCTAACCCCTAACCCTAACCCCTTACCCTAAGCCCAGCAGCTCCCCCCCACCCCTTTCCTGGATATCTTTTCGAGTCTGGGACGCGACACGGCACACCTGAGCAGCTTGGTGGTTTAGTGTTGGACTAATTCGCAAGCAGCCCGGGCGGGAAAAGGCTGTGGGCAGCATTGTACTGCCCCAGGTGGGGCCAGCAGAAGCAGGTCATTACTCAACGTTGAGCCCAGCTTCCCCTGGTGAAACGAGTGTTCCTTTCTTTCTGAAGCAATGGGAAAAAGAAATGCATAAGTCAATGAAAAACTGAAATTTAAGTTGAAACAATTTTTAGAAAGACTCCCCAACTATACAGAAAGAAAGAAAGAAAGAAAGAAAGAAAGAAAGAAAGAAAGAAAGAAAGAAAGAAAGAACGAACGAACGAACGACAAGGAAAGACAAGGAAAGAAAGAAAGAAAGGAAGAAAGAAAGAAAGAAAGAATTTTTAAAAGAGAGAAACAACGTTGAACAAGTGCAGAGATGGATGGAATTCAGATTCCTTAGGAAGGATTCTGGCACTGTAGCCAAACGGGGAAAATCTGTGGAGGGGTGGGAGTTGGGGTGGTGGGGAAGAAAAGAAGAAAGTCAGTTAGCATTGAACATCTAAACGGGGTGGGAGGAGAAGCGGTGCAGAGATGGCAAGGAGTGGGGGGAGGGGTAGGGAAGGTCAGGTTTCAGAAGGCTGAGAGGATGCAGACAATCAATAGGTCAAGAGTGACACCTGCTGGCAAATAGCGTGTGTCAATTGCCGCCGGGCAGCTGGTCGACCACCGCCGAGAGACTGAGTGCAACTGGTCGACCTGAGCTGAGAGACCAAATGCAACTGGTCGACCTCCGCTGAGACCAAATGCAACTGGTCGACCTCCGCTGAGACCAAATGCAACTGGTCGACCTGAGCTGAGAGACTGAGTGCAACCAGGCAGCTGGTCGACTGCCTTCCTTGGAAAAGAAAGGGTTAGGGTGGGAGGGAGAGAGGGAGAAAGAGAGAAGGAGGGAGAGAGGGAGAGAGGGGCAGAGAGAGAGAGAGAATCTTCCACCACTTCACCAGTCAGTTCAGGACTTTGTCCCCAAAATGCAGGCCTAGAGAACTCAGAACGTTGGTGAACACAGCATTCCAGAGAGTATAGAATACTGGTCCTCGGTGCCACACAGCTCTGTTTAGCATACAAACAGGGTTTTCAACAGCTTTTGCCTCAAACCTGTGTGTGTGTGTGTGTGTGTGTGTAAAAACTGAACGTTTCTGACTTCATGTGCACAGAACCTCAACAAAACAACTAAACCAATGGGCATCGGAGTCCCATCTGGAGGTGTTCACATTGCATTTTGACAAGATACTGAGCCAAATCTCAGAGAGAGAAGTGAGGAGCAAAATCAATCAATAATGATAAATAGGTGGTAAGAAATCACGAATGTAAAACCGAATGATCTGTATTCTGGGAGTGAGTGAGTGGAATTTACCAACAGTGTCTGGTACACCTTTGTATCTGGATAGGCAATGATGGAGAGCAGTGGGGGTGGTGATGGTGGTGGAGGGTGGGGTGGAGAGATGTCATTTCCAGTGTTCTCCAACCTAAGGGAAACTTGTAGGGAAAGTAGCATGCTAAACCCTAACCCTAACCCCTAACCCTAACCCTAACCCCTAACCCCTAACCCTGACTCCTAACCCTAACCCTAACCCCTAACCCCTGACCCTGACTCCTAACCCCAACCCCTAATCCTAACACTAACCCCTAAACCTCGAACCCTAACCCTAACCCCTAACCCTAACCCTAACCACTAACCCTAACCCTGACTCCTAACCCTAACCCCTAACCCTAACCCCTAACCCTAACCCCTAACCCTAACCCCTAACCCTGACCCCTAACCCCTAACCCTAACCCCTAACCCCTAACCCCTAACCCTAACCCTAACCCCTAACCCTGACTCCTAACCCCAACCCCTAAACCCTAAACCCTACCCTAACCCCTGACCCTCACCCCTAACCCCTAACCCTAACCCCTAAACCCTAACCCTAACCCCTAACCCTAACCCCTAACCCTGACTCCTAACCCCTAACCCTGACTCCTAACCCCCCAACCCCTAACCCTAAACCCTAACCCTAACCCCTAACCCTGACTCCTAACCCTAACCCCTAACCCTAACCCCTGACCCTGACTCCTAACCGCAACCCCTAGATCCTAACACTAACCCCTAAACCCGAACCCTAACCCTAACCCTAACCCCTAACCCTAACCCCTTACCCTAAGCCCAGCAGCTCCCCCCCACCCCTTTCCTGGATATCTTTTCGAGTCTGGGACGCGACACGGCCACACCTGAGCAGCTTGGTGGTTAGTGTTGGACTAATTCGCAAGCAGCCCGGGCGGGAAAAGGCTGTGGGCAGCATTGTACTGCCCCCAGGTGGGGCCAGCAGAAGCAGGTCATTACTCAACGTTGAGCCCAGCTTCCCCTGGTGAAACGAGTGTTCCTTTCTTTCTGAAGCAATGGGAAAAAGGAAATGCATAAGTCAATGAAAAACTGAAATTTAAGTTGAAACAATTTTTTAGAAAGACTCCCCAACTATACAGAAGAAGAAAGAAAAGAAAGAAGAAAGAAAGAAAGAGAAAGAAAGAAAGAAAGAAAAGGAAAGACAAGGAAGAAGAAAGACAAGGAAAGAAAGAAAAAAAGGAAAAGAAAGAAAGAAAGAAAGAATTTTTAAAAGAGAGAAACAACGTTGAACAAGTGCAGAGATGGATGGAATTCAGATTCCTTAGGAAGGATTCTGGCACTGTAGCCAAACGGGGAAAATTGTGTGGAGGGGTGGGAGTTGGGGTGGTGGGGAAGAAAAGAAGAAAAGTCAGTTAGCATTGAACATCTAAACGGGGTGGGAGGAGAAGCGGTGCAGAGATGGCAAGGAGTGGGGGGAGGGGTAGGGAAGGTCAGGTTTCAGAAGGCTGAGAGGATGCAGACAATCAATAGGTCAAGAGTGACACCTGCTGGCAAATAGCGTGTGTCAATTGCCGCCCCGGGGCAGCTGGTCCGACCACCGCCGAGAGACTGAGTGCAACTGGTCGACCTGAGCTGAGAGACCAAATGCAACTGGTCGACCTCCGCTGAGACCAAATGCAACTGGTCGACCTCCGCTGAGACCAAATGCAACTTGGTCGACCTCAGCTGAGAGACTGAGTGCAACCAGGCAGCTGGTCGACTGCCTTCCTTGGAAAAGAAAGGGTTAGGGTGGGAGGGAGAGAGAGGGAGAAAGAGAGAAGGCGAGAGAGAGGGAGAGAGGGGGCAGAAGAGAGAGAGAGAATCTTCCACCACTTCACCAGTCAGTTCAGGACTTTGTCCCCAAAATGCAGGCCTAGAGAACTCAGAACGTTGGTGAACACAGCATTCCAGAGAGTATAGAATACTGGTCCTCGGTGCCACACAGCTCTGTTTAGCATACAAACAGGGTTTTCAACAGCTTTTGCACTCAAACCTGTGTGTGTGTGTGTGTGTGTGTGTAAAAACTGAACGTTTCTGACTTCATGTGCACAGAACCTCACAAAACAACTAAACCAATGGGCATCGGAGTCCCATCTGGAGGTGTTCACATTGCATTTTGACAAGATACTGAGCCAAATCTCAGAGAGAGAAGTGAGGAGCAAAATCAATCAATAATGATAAATAGGTGGTAAGAAATCACGAATGTAAAACCGAATGATCTGTATTCTGGGAGTGAGTGAGTGGAATTTACCAACAGTGTCTGGTACACCTTTGTATCTGGATAGGCAATGATGGAGAGCAGTGGGGGGTGGTGATGGTGGTGGAGGGTGGGGTGGAGAGATGTCATTTCCAGTGTTCTCCAACCTAAGGGAAACTTGTAGGGAAAGTAGCATGCTGCCTAACTCTAAACCTAACCCTAAACCCTAACCGTAACCCCTAAACCCTAACCCTAACCCTAACCCTAACCCTAACCCCTAACCCCCTAACCCTGACTCCTAACCCTAACCCCTAACCCCTAACCCCTGACCCTGACTCCTAACCCAAACCCTAATCCTAACACTAACCCCTAAACCCGAACCCTAACCCTAACCCCTAACCCTAACCCTAACCATCTAACCCTAACCCTGACTCCTAACCCTAACCCCTAACCCTAACCCCTAACCCTAACCCCTAACCCTAACCCTAACCCTGACCCCTAACCCTAACCCTAACCCCTAACCCCTAACCCCTAACCCTAACCCTAACCCCTAACCCCTGACTCCTAACCCCAACCCCTAACCCTAAACCCTAACCCTAACCCCTGACCCTCACCCCTAACCCCTAACCCTAACCCCTAAACCCTAACCCTAACCCTAACCCTAACCCCTAACCCTGACTCCTAACCCCTAACCCTGACTCCTAACCCCAACCCCCTAACCCTAAACCCTAACCCTAACCCCTAACCCTGACTCCTAACCCTAACCCCTAACCCTAACCCCTGACCCTGACTCCTAACCGCAACCCCTAATCCTAACACTAACCCCTAAACCCGAACCCTAACCCTAACCCTAACCCCTAACCCTAACCCCTTACCCTAAGCCCAGCAGCTCCCCCCCACCCCTTTCCTGGATATCTTTTCGAGTCTGGGACGCGACACGGCACATCCTGAGCAGCTTGGTGGTTTAGTGTTGGACTAATTCGCAAGCAGCCCGGGCGGGAAAAGTCTGTGGGCCAGCCATTGTACTGCCCCAGGTGGGGCCAGCAGAAGCAGGTCATTACTCAACGTTGAGCCAAGCTTCCCCTGGTGAAACGAGTGTTCCTTTCTTTCTGAAGCAATGGGAAAAAGAAATGCATAAGTTCAATGAAAAACTGAAATTTAAGTTGAAACAATTTTTAGAAAGACTCCCCAACTATACAGAAAGAAAGAAAGAAAGAAAGAAAGAAAGAAAGAAAGAAAGAAAGAAAGAAAGAAAAGGAAAGACAAGGAAAGAAAGAAAGAAAGGAAGAAAGAAAGAAAGAAAGAATTTTTAAAAGAGAGAAACAACGTTGAACAAGTGCAGAGATGGATGGAATTCAGATTCTTAGGAAGGATTCTGGCACTGTAGCCCAACGGGGAAAATCTGTGGAGGGTGGGAGTTGGGGGTGGTGGGAAGAAAAGAAGAAAAGTCAGTTAGCATTGAACATCTAAACGGGGTGGGAGGGAGAAGCGGTGCAGAGATGGCAAGGAGTGGGGGAGGGGTAGGGAAGGTCAGGTTTCAGAAGGCTGAGAGGATGCAGACAATCAATAGGTCAAGAGTGACACCTGCTGGCAAATAGCGTGTGTCAATTGCCGCCGGGCAGCTGGTCGACCACCGCCGAGAGACTGAGTGCAACTGGTCGACCTGAGCTGAGAGACCAAATGCAACTGGTCGACCTCCGCTGAGACCAAATGCAACTGGTCGACCTCCGCTGAGACCAAATGCAACTGGTCGACCTGAGCTGAGAGACTGAGTGCAACCAGGCAGCTGGTCGACTGCCTTCCTTGGAAAAGAAAGGGTTAGGGTGGGAGGGAGAGAGGGAGAAAGAGAGAAGGAGGGAGAGAGGAGAGAGGGGCAGAGAGAGAGAGAGAGAATCTTCCACCACTTCACCAGTCAGTTCAGGACTTTGTCCCCAAAATGCAGGCCTAGAGAACTCAGAACGTGGTGAACACAGCATTCCAGAGAGTATAGAATACGGTCCTCGGTGCCACACAGCTCTGTTTAGCATACAAACAGGGTTTTCAACAGCTTTTGCCTCAAAACCTGTGTGTGTGTGTGTGTGTGTGTGTAAAAACTGAACGTTTCTGACTTCATGTGCACAGAACCTCAACAAAACAACTAAACCAATGGGCATCGGAGTCCCATCTGGAGGTGTTCACATTGCATTTTGACAAGATACTGAGCCAAATCTCAGAGAGAGAAGTGAGGAGCAAAATCAATCAATAATGATAAATAGGTGGTAAGAAATCACGAATGTAAAACCGAATGATCTGTATTCTGGGAGTGAGTGAGTGGAATTTACCAACAGTGTCTGGTACACCTTTGTATCTGGATAGGCAATGATGGAGAGCAGTGGGGGTGGTGATGGTGGTGGAGGGTGGGGTGGAGAGATGTCATTTCCAGTGTTCTCCAACCTAAGGGAAACTTGTAGGGAAAGTAGCATGCTGCCTAACTCTAAAACCTAACCTAAACCCTAACCGTAACCCCTAAACCCTAACCCTAACCCCTAACCCTAACCCTAACCCCTAACCCCTAACCCTGACTCCTAACCCTAACCCCTAACCCTAACCCCTGACCCTGACTCCTAACCCCAACCCCTAATCCTAACACTAACCCCTAAACCCGAACCCTAACCCTAACCCCTAACCCTAACCCTAACCACTAACCCTAACCCTGACTCCTAACCCTAACCCCTAACCCTAACCCCTAACCCTAACCCCTAACCCTAACCCCTAACCCTGACCCTAACCCCTAACCCTAACCCTAACCCCTAACCCCTAACCCTAACCCTAACCCCTAACCCTGACTCCTAACCCAACCCCTAACCCTAAACCTAACCCTAACCCCTGACCCTCACCCCTAACCCCTAACCCTAACCCCTAAACCCTAACCCTAACCCTAACCCTAACCCCTAACCCTGACTCCTAACCCCTAACCCTGACTCCTAACCCCAACCCCTAACCCTAAACCCTAACCCTAACCCCTAACCCTGACTCCTAACCCTAACCCCTAACCCTAACCCCTGACCCTGACTCCTAACCCGCAACCCCTAATCCTAACACTAACCCTAAACCCGAACCCTAACCCTAACCCTAACCCCTAACCCTAACCCCTTACCCTAAGCCCAGCAGCTCCCCCCCACCCCTTTCCTGGATATCTTTTCGAGTCTGGGACGCGACACGGCACACCCTGAGCAGCTTGGTGGTTTAGTGTTGGACTAATTCGCAAGCAGCCCGGGCGGGGAAAAGGCTGTGGGCAGCATTGTACTGCCCCAGGTGGGGCCAGCAGAAGCAGGTCATTACTCAACGTTGAGCCCAGCTTCCCCTGGTGAAACGAGTGTTCCTTTCTTTCTGAAGCAATGGGAAAAAGAAATGCATAAGTCAATGAAAAACTGAAATTTAAGTTGAAACAATTTTTAGAAAGACTCCCCAACTATACAGAAAGAAAGAAGAAAGAAAGAAAGAAAGAAAGAAAGAAAGAAAGAAAAGAAAGAAAGAAAGAAAGAAAAGGAAAGACAAGGAAAGAAAGAAAGAAAGGAAGAAAGAAAGAAAGAAAGAATTTTTAAAAGAGAGAAACAACGTTGAACAAGTGCAGAGATGGATGGAATTCAGATTCCTTAGGAAGGATTCTGGCACTGTAGCCAAACGGGGAAAATCTGTGGAGGGGTGGGAGTTGGGGTGGTGGGGAAGAAAAGAAGAAAGTCAGTTAGCATTGAACATCTAAAACGGGGTGGGAGGAGAAGCGGTGCAGAGATGGCAAAGGAGTGGGGGGAGGGGTAGGGAAGGTCAGGTTTCAGAAGGCTGAGAGGATGCAGACAATCAATAGGTCAAGAGTGACACCTGCTGGCAAATAGCGTGTGTCAATTGCCGCCGGGCAGCTGGTCGACCACCGCCGAGAGACTGAGTGCAACTGGTCGACCTGAGCTGAGAGACCAAATGCAACTGGTCGACCTCCGCTGAGACCAAATGCAACTGGTCGACCTCCGCTGAGACCAAATGCAACTGGTCGACCTCAGCTGAGAGACTGAGTGCAACCAGGCAGGCTGGTCGAACTGCCTTCCTTGGAAAAGAAAGGGTTAGGGTGGGAGGGAGAGAGGGAGGAAAGAGAGAAGGAGGGAGAGAGGAGAGAGGGGCAGAGAGAGAGAGAGAATCTTCCACCACTTCACCAGTCAGTTCAGGACTTTGTCCCCAAAATGCAGGCCTAGAGAACTCAGAACGTTGGTGAACACAGCATTCCAGAGAGTATAGAATACTGGTCCTCGGTGCCACACAGCTCTGTTAGCATACAAACAGGGTTTTCAACAGCTTTTGCCTCAAACCTGTGTGTGTGTGTGTGTGTGTGTGTAAAACTGAACGTTTCTGACTTCATGTGCACAGAACCTCAACAAAACAACTAAACCAATGGGCATCGGAGTCCCATCTGGAGGTGTTCACATTGCATTTTGACAAGATACTGAGCCAAATCTCAGAGAGAGAAGTGAGGAGCAAAATCAATCAATAATGATAAATAGGTGGTAAGAAATCACGAATGTAAAACCGAATGATCTGTATTCTGGGAGTGAGTGAGTGGAATTTACCAACAGTGTCTGGTACACCTTTGTATCTGGATAGGCAATGATGGAGAGCAGTGGGGGTGGGTGATGGTGGTGGAGGGTGGGGTGGAGAGATGTCATTTCCAGTGTTCTCCAACCTAAGGGAAACTTGTAGGGAAAGTAGCATGCTGCCTAACTCTAAACCTAACCCTAAACCCTAACCGTAACCCCTAAACCCTAACCCTAACCCCTAACCCTAACCCTAACCCCTAACCCTAACCCTGACTCCTAACCCTAACCCCTAACCCCTAACCCCTGACCCTGACTCCTAACCCCAACCCCCTAATCCTAACACTAACCCCTAAACCCGACCCCTAACCCTAACCCCTAACCCTAACCCTAACCACTAACCCTAACCCTGACTCCTAACCCTAACCCCTAACCCTAACCCCTAACCCTAACCCCTAACCCTAACCCCTAACCCTGACCCCTAACCCCTAACCCTAAACCCCTAACCCCTAACCCCTAACCCTAACCCTAACCCCTAACCCTGACTCCTAACCCCAACCCCTAACCCTAAACCCTAACCCTAACCCCTGACCCTCACCCCTAACCCCTAACCCTAACCCTAAACCCTAACCCTAACCCTAACCCTAACCCCTAACCCTGACTCCTAACCCCTAACCCTGACTCCTAACCCCAACCCCTAACCCTAAACCCTAACCCTAACCCCTAACCCTGAACTCCTAACCCTAACCCCTAACCCTAACCCCTGACCCTGACTCTAACCGCAACCCCTAATCCTAACACTAACCCCTAAACCCGAACCCTAACCCTAACCCTAACCCCTAACCCTAACCCCTTACCCTAAGCCCAGCAGCTCCCCCCCACCCCTTTCCTGGATATCTTTTCGAGTCTGGGACGCGACACGGCACACCTGAGCAGCTTGGTGGTTTAGTGTTGGACTAATTCGCAAGCAGCCCGGGCGGGAAAAGGCTGTGGCAGCATTGTACTGCCCAGGTGGGGCCAGCAGAAGCAGGTCATTACTCAACGTTGAGCCAGCTTCCCCTGGTGAAACGAGTGTTCCTTTCTTTCTGAAGCAATGGAAAAAGAAATGCATAAGTCAATGAAAAACTGAAATTTAAGTTGAAACAATTTTTAGAAAGACTCCCCAACTATACAGAAAGAAAGAAAGAAAGAAAAGAAAGAAAGAAAAGAAAGAAAGAAAGAAAGAAGAAAGAAAAGAAAGACAAGGAAAGAAAGAAAGAAAGGAAGAAAGAAAGAAAGAAAGAATTTTTAAAAGAGAGAAACAACGTTGAACAAGTGCAGAGATGGATGGAATTCAGATTCCTTAGGAAGGATTCTGGCACTGTAGCCAAACGGGGAAAATCTGTGGAGGGGTGGGAGTTGGGGTGGTGGGGAAGAAAAGAAGAAAGTCAGTTAGCATTGAACATCTAAACGGGGTGGGAGGAGAAGCGTGCAGAGATGGCAAGGAGTGGGGGGAGGGGTAGGGAAGGTCAGGTTTCAGAAGGCTGAGAGATGCAGACAATCAATAGGTCAAGAGTGACACTGCTGGCAAATAGCGTGTGTCCAATTGCCGCCGGGCAGCTGGTCGACCACCGCCGAGAGAGCTGAGTGCAACTGGTCGACCTGAGCTGAGAGACCAAATGCAACTGGTCGACCTCCGCTGAGACCAAATGCAACTGTCGACCTCCGCTGAGACCAAATGCAACTGGTCGACCTGAGCTGAGAGACTGAGTGCAACCAGGCAGCTGGTCGACTGCCTTCCTTGGAAAAGAAAGGGTTAGGGTGGGAGGGAGAGAGGGAGAAAGAGAGAAGGAGGGAGAGAGGGAGAGAGGGGCAGAGAGAGAGAGAGAATCTTCCACCACTTCACCAGTCAGTTCAGGACTTTGTCCCCAAAATGCAGGCCTAGAGAACTCAGAACGTTGGTGAACACAGCATTCCAGAGAGTATAGAATACTGGTCCTCGGTTGCCACACAGCTCTGTTTAGCATACAAACAGGGTTTTCAACAGCTTTTGCCTCAAACCTGTGTGTGTGTGTGTGTGTGTGTGTAAAAACTGAACGTTCTGACTTCATGTGCACAGAACCTCAACAAAACAACCTAAACCAATGGGCATCGGAGTCCCATCTGGAGGTGTTCACATTGCATTTTGACAAGATACTGAGCCAAATCTCAGAGAGAGAAGTGAGGAGCAAAATCAATCAATAATGATAATAGGGTGGTAAGAAATCACGAATGTAAAACCGAATGATCTGTATTCTGGGAGTGAGTGAGTGGAATTTACCAACAGTGTCTGGTACACCTTTGTATCTGGATAGGCAATGATGGAGAGGCAGTGGGGGTGGTGATGGTGGTGGAGGGTGGGGTGGAGAGATGTCATTTCCAGTGTTCTCCAACCTAAGGGAAACTTGTAGGGAAAGTAGCATGCTGCCTAACTCTAAACCTAACCCTAAAACCCTAACCGTAACCCCTAAACCCTAACCCTAACCCCTAACCCTAACCCTAACCCCTAACCCCTAACCCTGACTCCTAACCCTAACCCCTAACCCCTAACCCCTGACCCTGACTCCTAACCCCAACCCCTAATCCTAACACTAACCCCTAAACCCGAACCCTAACCCTAACCCCTAACCCTAACCCTAACCACTAACCCTAACCCTGACTCCTACCCTAACCCCTAACCCTAACCCCTAACCCTACCCCTAACCCTAACCCTAACCCTGACCCCTAACCCCTAACCCTAACCCCTAACCCCTAACCCCTACCCTAACCCTAACCCCTAACCCTGACTCCTAACCCCAACCCCTAACCCTAAACCCTAACCCTAACCCCTGACCCCTCACCCTAACCCCTAACCCTAACCCCTAAACCCTAACCCTAACCCTAACCCTAACCCCTAACCCCTGACTCCTAACCCCTAACCCTGACTCCTAACCCCAACCCCTAACCCCTAAACCCTAACCCTAACCCCTAACCCCTGACCTCCTAACCCTAACCCCCTAACCCTAACCCCTGACCCTGACTCCTAACCGCAACCCCTAATCCTAACACTACCCCTAAACCCGAACCCGAACCCCTAACCCTAACCCTAACCCCTAACCCTAACCCCTTACCCTAAGCCCAGCAGCTCCCCCCCCACCCCTTTCCTGGATATCTTTTCGAGTCTGGGACGCGACACGGCACACCTGAGCAGCTTGGTGGTTTAGTGTTGGACTAATTCGCAAGCAGCCCGGGCGGGAAAAGGCTGTGGGCAGCATTGTACTGCCCCAGGTGGGGCCAGCAGAAGCAGGTCATTACTCAACGTGAGCCAGCTTCCCCTGGTGAAACGAGTGTTCCTTTCTTTCTGAAGCAATGGGAAAAAGAAATGCATAAGTCAATGAAAAACTGAAATTTAAGTTGAAACAATTTTTAGAAAGACTCCCCAACTATACAGAAAGAAAGAAAGAAAGAAAGAAAGAAAGAAAGAAAGAAAGAAAGAAAGAAAAGGAAAGACAAGGAAAGAAAGAAAGAAAGGAAGAAAGAAAGAAAGAAAGAATTTTTAAAAGAGAGAAACAACGTTGAACAAGTGCAGAGATGGATGGAATTCAGATTCCTTAGGAAGGATTCTGGCACTGTAGCCAAACGGGGAAAATCTGTGGAGGGGTGGGAGTTGGGGTGGTGGGGGAAGAAAAGAAGAAAGTCAGTTAGCATTGAACATCTAAACGGGGTGGGAGGAGAAGCGGTGCAGAGATGGCAAGGAGTGGGGGGAGGGGAACGGGTAGGGAAGGTCAGGTTTCAGAAGGCTGAGAGGATGCAGACAATCAATAGGTCAAGAGTGACACCTGCTGGCAAATAGCGTGTGTCAATTGCCGCCGGGCAGCTGGGTCGACCACCGCCGAGAGACTGAGTGCAACTGGTCGACCTGAGCTGAGAGACCAAATGCAACTGGTCGACCTCCGCTGAGACCAAATGCAACTGGTCGACCTCCGCTGAGACCAAATGCAACTGGTCGACCTCAGCTGAGAGACTGAGTGCAACCAGGCAGCTGGTCGGACTGCCTTCCTTGGAAAAGAAAGGGTTAGGGTGGGAGGGAGAGAGGGAGAAAGAGAGAAGGAGGGAGAGAGGAGAGAGGGGCAGAGAGAGAGAGAGAATCTTCCACCACTTCACCAGTCAGTTCAGGACTTTGTCCCCAAAATGCAGGCCTAGAGAACTCAGAACGTTGTGAACACAGCATTCCAGAGAGTATAGAATACTGGTCCTCGGTGCCACACAGCTCTGTTTAGCATACAAACAGGGTTTTCAACAGCTTTTTGCCTCAAACCTGTGTGTGTGTGTGTGTGTGTGTGTGTGTGTAAAAACTGAACGTTTCTGACTTCATGTGCACAGAACCTCAACAAAACAACTAAACCAATGGGCATCGGAGTCCCATCTGGAGGTGTTCACATGCATTTTGACAAGATACTGAGCCAAATCTCAGAGAGAGAAGTGAGGAGCAAAATCAATCAATAATGATAAATAGGTGGTAAGAAATCACGAATGTAAAACCGAATGATCTGTATTCTGGGAGTGAGTGAGTGGAATTTACCAACAGTGTCTGGTACACCTTTGTATCTGGATAGGCAATGATGGAGAGCAGTGGGGGTGGTGATGGTGGTGAGAGGGTGGGGGGGAGAGATGTCATTTCCAGTGTTCTCCAACCTATGGGAAACTTGTAGGGAAAGTAGCATGCTGCCTAACTCTAACCCTAACCCCTAACCCTAACCCTAACCCCTAAACCCTAACCCTAACCCTAACCCTAACCCCTAACCCCTAACCCTGACTCCTAACCCTAACCCCTAACCCTAACCCCTAACCCTAACCCCTAACCCCTATCCCCTAACCCTGACTCCTAACCCCAACCCCTAACCCTAAACCCTAACCCTAACCCTAACCCCTAAACCCTATCCCCTAACCCTGACTCCTAACCCCAACCCCTAACCCTAACCCCTAACCCTAACCCTAACCCCTAACCCTAACCCCTAAACCCTAACCCTAACCCTAACCCAACCCCTAACCCCTAACCCTGACTCCTAACACCAACCCCTAACCCTAAACCCTAACCCTAACCCTAACCCCTAAACCCTATCCCCTAACCCTGACTCCTAACCCCAACCCCTAACCCCAACCCCTAACCCTAACCCTAACCCTAACCCTAACCCTAACCCCTAACCCTAACCCCTAAACCCTAACCCTAACCCCTTACCCTAAGCCCAGCAGCTCCACCCCCACCTCTTTCCTGGATATCTTTTCGAGTCTGGGACGCGACACGGCACACCTGAGCAGCTTGGTGGTTTAGTGCTGGACTAATTCGCAAGCAGCCCGGGCGGGAAAAGGCTGTGGGCAGCATTGTACTGCCCCAGGTGGGGCCAGCAGAAGCAGGTCATTACTCAACGTTGAGCCCAGCTTCCCCTGGTGAAACGAGTGTTCCTGTCTTTCTGAAGCAATGGGAAAAAGAAATGCATAAGTCAATGAAAAACTGAAATTTAAGTTGAAACAATTTTTAGAAAGACTCCCCAACTATACAGAAAGAAAGAAAGAAAGAAAGAAAGAAAGAAAGAAAGAAAGAAAGAAAGAAAGAAAGAAAGAAAGAAAAGACAAGGAAAGAAAGAAAGAAAGGAAGAAAGAAGAAAGAAAGAAAGAATTTTTAAAAGAGAGAAACAACGTTGAACAAGTGCAGAGACGGATGGAATTCAGATTCCTTAGGAAGGATTCTGGCACTGTAGCCAAACGGGGAAAATCTGTGGAGGGGTGGGAGTTGGGGTGGTGGGGAAGAAAAGAAGAAAGTCAGTTAGCATTGAACATCTAAACGGGGTGGGAGGAGAAGCGGTGCAGAGATGGCAAGGAGTGGGGGGAGGGGTAGGGAAGGTCAGGTTTCAGAAGGCTGAGAGGATGCAGACAATCAATAGGTCAAGAGTGACACCTGCTGGCAAATAGCGTGTGTCAATTGCCGCCGGGCAGCTGGTCGACCACCGCCGAGAGACTAAGTGCAACTGGTCGACCTGAGCTGAGAGACCAAATGCAACTGGTCGACCTCCGCTGAGACCAAAAGCAACTGGTCGACCTCCGCTGAGACCAAATGCAACTGGTCAACCTCCGCTGAGACCAAATGCAACTGGTCGACCTGAGCTGAGAGACTAAGTGCAACCAGGCAGCTGGTCGACTGCCTTCCTTGGAAAAGAAAGGGTTACGGTGGGAGGGAGAGAGGGAGAAAGAGAGAAGGAGGGAGAGAGGGAGAGAGGGGCAGAGAGAGAGAGAGAATCTTCCACCACTTCACCAGTCAGTTCAGGACTTTGTCCCCAAAATGCAGGCCTAGAGAACTCAGAACGTTGGTGAACACAGCATTCCAGAGAGTATAGAATACTGGTCCTCAGTGCCACACAGCTCTGTTTAGCATACAAACAGGGTTTTCAGCAGCTTTTGCCTCAAACCTGTGTGTGTGTGTGTGTGTGTGTGTGTGTGTGTGTGTGTGTGTGTAAAAACTGAACGTTTCTGACTTCATGTGCACAGAACCTCAACAAAACAACTAAACCAATGGGCATCGGAGTCCCATCTGGAGGTGTTCACATTGCATTTTGACAAGATACTGAGCCAAATCTCAGAGAGAGAAGTGAGGAGCAAAATCAATCAATCATGATAAATAGGTGGTAAGAAATCACGAATGTAAAATCGAATGATCTGTATTCTGGGAGTGAGTGAGTGGAATTTACCAACAGTGTCTGGTACACCCTTGTATCTGGATAGGCAATGATGGAGAGCAGTGGGGGTGGTGATGGTGGTGGAGGGTGGGGGGGAGAGATGTCATTTCCAGTGTTCTCCAACCTATGGGAAACTTGTAGGGAAAGTAGCATGCTGCCTAACTCTAACCCTAACCCCTAACCCTAACCCTAACCCCTAAACCCTAACCCTAACCCTAACCCTAACCCCTAACCCCTAACCCTGACTCCTAACCCTAACCCCTAACCCTAACCCCTAACCCTAACCCCTAACCCCTATCCCCTAACCCTGACTCCTAACCCCAACCCCTAACCCTAAACCCTAACCCTAACCCTAACCCCTAAACCCTATCCCCTAACCCTGACTCCTAACCCCAACC